>NC_058132.1:683120914-683171188 GCF_016433145.1 Gracilinanus agilis
ATAGATAGATAGATAGATAGATAGATAGATAGATAGATAGATAGATAGATAGATAGACAGACTTTATTTCAATATAATTGATTTCCTTTTTGATCCTCTGTATTTTATTTTACACCTTTAAAAACAATTCTAAGATGGTGGTCACTCATTTCATTAAACTCCTAAAGGAGTCCCTGGATTAAAATCCCTTTGAACCCCTTTGGTAGTTTAATGAAATGAGTGACTACCTTTGCAGTAAAAGGCCTGGGTAGTGTGCCAGTGTTCAAAGAAGGAACTAAAAATAGTTAGAAAAGAAAATTAGTGGTGGCCATTGGGATGGCCTGATAGTTGTCTTCAATTATGTGAAGGGATATCATGTGGAAGAAAGTTAGACTTGTTCTGTAGAAGGCAGAACTAAGACCAGTGGATGGAAGGGGCAAAGAGTCAAATTTAGGTTAGAAGTAAAAGAAAACCTTCCTAACAATGAAAGCCTCCTGGGAGCGCCATAGGGTTTCCTTCTTCAAAGGTCTTCAAACCTACCCTAGAAAATACCTTTGCAGGGGCAGAGTGGAGAGAGTTCTTTTTCTGCATATTGATTATATTATATGACTGCTAAGGTTCCTTCCAACTAGCTCCATTTGTGGTTAGAGCTCTGAGCCTGGAGCCAAGAAAACCTGAATTCAAATCTGGCCTCAGTTGCTTAAGAACTGTGTGATCCAGGGCAAGTCTCTTAATCCTAGTTTGCCTCACTTTCCTAGTTGATAAAATGGGGATAATAAAAGAACCCAGTGTTACTGTAAGACTCAAATGAGATATTTATAAAGTGTTTAACACTTTGCCTGGCACATAGTAGGTACTTAATAATGATTATTCCATTCTCTTTCCTTCCCAACTCTGAGGTTTGACAGATCAATCAACGTTCATTAAGTGCCTACTATGTGCCAAGCACTGGAATATAAAAAAAAAAAGGCAAAAGATAGTCCCTGACCTCAAAAGCTTCCAATCTAATGTTGCAATGTAAACAATGCAAGCTATATGCAGGATAAGAGGAAGTCATTAACAGAAGGAAGGCACTGTAACTAAGAGGGGTGGGGGAAGATTTCCTGTAGAAGGTGGGATTTTAGTTGGGACTTTGGGGAGGCCGGGGAGGTCAGAGGTTAAAGCAGACAGAGGAGGAAAGTGGAACAGCAAAATTAAAGAACAGCCCCCCAAATCAACTAACTATGAAGTGGTAGAGCAGGACTGAGGCCCAGGTACTTGCTGAATCCAAGTCCAGCAAGAACTCTCAAAGTTCCTTTAATTTCCAAAGTTAAATTCTGTAGTTCTTCCTTTCAGCAACCCTACTGAGATTTAAGTTACCTCACTAAAAAATGTTCTTATCTCCTTCCATTGCCCTATCCTGAATCTTTGCTTACACAGTGGGATAAGAATTAGATTCATGATTTCACCATTGTCAGGAAACATCTACTACCAATGCAGGTTGGCACTTTCTCTGCAGTTTAAGAGACTTAGAATTGTTTCTTTATTTAACCTTATGGTGTTATAAAAACTATCCAGTCCTATGTCTTGGAAAATTTGAAAAAGTTTAAAATCAAATGTCCAAAGAAAATGATGCAAAACTATTTTACCAAATAGTACTTAGGGATAACCCTAATCATAAGGAATGTATGCTGAACAAAATATTTTCAAGATGGCAGATGGGGCCATCTCAACCTATCAGAGACCTGCATGTGGTCTTTAATAAATGCTTGTTACATAAAAGTCAATAGGAAATCTAGGAAGACCTTTATGAATTGATGCAAAACCAGCAGAACATGAACACAGTAATAGCAATATTTTACCATGATCAGCTGTGAATGACAACTCTTCTCAGCAGTACAATGATCCAAGACAATTTTGAAGAACTTATGATGAAAAATGCTATCTATCCCCACAAAAAGAACTGATGGAGTTTAAAGGCAGATCAAAGCATACTTTTTAAACTTTATATATATTTTGGTCTCTGTTTTCTTTTGCAACATGGCTAATGTTGAATTATGACTGTATATATATATATAATTTCACATGACTGTACATATATAATCTATATAAAATGTCTTGCTTTCTCAAGGATGGGGGAGGAAAGGGAAAGAAAAAGGGAATTTGGACTCAAAATTTTAGAAAACAAAACATTAAAAATATTGTTTTTTTGTGTAACTGAGAAAAAAATTTTTTTTCTTATAAGTCAATTGGCCTATTAATTGGAGAATAACAGACCAAACTGCATTGCATGAGTGGAGTATTAACTGTGCTATAAGAAATTACGAATATGAAGAAGCATAAAAGTGATGTCAAGTGAGATAAGCAGGCCCAGGAAAACACTATACAGTAAACACTACAGTAACTACAATCAGGTAAATGGAAAGGGAAAAAATGAAACTGAACCCTGCATAATTATAATGTCTAAACCTGAGCCCCAAGGAAGAGATGAGGAAATATACCTCCTTCCCTTTTTTTTTTTTTTTTTTTTTTTTTTTTTGGCAGAGGCAGGAGATGATGGGTGATCATTACAATTACTATAAGACATGGAAGATTTGTCAATTGTTTTCCTAAACTTTTAATTTTTCCACTTTTAATATTTCTCACAAGGTATGACTCTCTGGGGAGGGACATATTTGGAAATTAGGCTGAAGGAACAACCAAAGATATCAATATATTTTAATGTCTATAGGACTAACTACTGGAGATGATGTCTTGAATTTCTGTATAACAAATGGGTACATATTAGCTTCTCTCCAAAAGAATGATTTGTGTGTACCTATACACATATACACATGTGTGTATGCATAGACATGAACATATAAACACATGTATAATTTCTATAACATACATATACATATGCATTTGGCCAACATTTTATTCTTCCACTTCTGAGTGCCTCCCAAAGAACTGCCACACCTGGGTAGTTGTACATGAGCTAAGATGCCAAACCATATGCATATTTCTAAGTGTTACATTTTCAGAGCTGGGGGGAAAACCTACAAATAATTTAAATCCATAATTTGTTTAAATATAAACAATTTGGGGAACAGCTGGGTGGCTCAGTGGATTGAGAGCCAGACCAGGAGACAGGAGGTCCTGGGTTCAAATCTGACCTCAGACCCTTCCTACCTGTGTGATCCTGGGCAAGTCACTTAACCCCCATTGCCTAGCCCTTACTGCTCTTCTGCCTTGGAACCAATACACAGTATTGATTCTAGGGTGAAAGGTAAGGGTTTTAAATATATGTATATATGTGTATATAAATATACTTATATATTTATATACACACATTATTTTGAACTTCGGGTTCATTATATTTCTTGAATTAAAATGTCCAATTTTAAAATGGCAGTTTTCATTTGTAGATTTGTGGGTATAAGAATACCATAAATGTTATCATAGCAAATACTTCCTAAATGTAATGCAATAGATGCACCATTGTTAAGTGTCAGGAGAGTAAGATGAGCTACAATGAATTCCCTTCCATTTTCCTACCCCCCCCCACATTCCCAAAGGAAAGCCCAGCTCCTTCCAAAGAATCCTTTGGGCTTACCTTCTCCTGGTCGAGAGATTCTCTTCACTCTCACTCATCACCAGTATTCTGCTGGAACCACCTTGACTGGCTTCATGCATCACTTCAATCTAAGTTTAAAGAAATGTTGATAAGATATTGTGTTCCTTAATTGAAAGTCATTTCTTGTAAAGTTGAAACAAAATCGATCCCAGTGATTTTGACTATTTTATGGTTGTCACTTGTAATCTCACTGTATCCTGTTTCATTTTTTCAGTCTTCATTTTTTTTTCTTTCTTGGTTTGCTCTTTCCCCATTTGGCAGAGTGGGGAGTGGGATGGAGTGGGGGAAGCCTGGTGAATTTCAGAGGCATGAACAAGTGATTTTCTAAAGCTGGCACTCCAGAGTTTCTTTAAAATGTTGGAAGTGTTATAAGTTTTTCTTAATTTCCCTCTGTCTCTTTAAGAGGCAGATTATAAAAGAAAAAATTAAGAGAAAGGACTCTTTCTCTCTGACTTCCTAGGGAGCAGGTGTTCTGTGTCATTCTCTCTCTGTCAAGAAGATCTGACAGTTAATTGTTGAGAGTTTGAATTTAGATACGGATTTGAGAAGTCTGTCTCTGAAGGGTTCTTTCCTCAGCACTTTGAGGGAGAAAGGCCTGACTCTGAGGGCTTTTCTCCTCAGAACTTGAGGGTGCAGGAGAACTATCTGTGTCACTGTGACAGTTAGTTTTGCCATTTATGGTTTGGATTCAGATACTGGTTAAGGAAGTTGGAGGAGATAAAGATTTATTAATTTAGATTAGTCAGTGAGATACAGAATTTAATCTTAGATAGTCAGTGTAGATTAGTTAGGCCTGCTTCATCAAGCAAGAAGATCCTTAGATTTAGGGTTTCTTAGAGATTTTAGTAGAGGGTTTAGATTTTTAGGCATAGTATAAGATTTAAGAGCTATAATCTCCTATTTCCTACCTCCTATTTCCTATCCCAACTCTCCTCCAAATAAATAAGTAGATGTGGTTTACCAAACTGTTCTCTGGACTTTTATCACAATATTATTTAACCCCTCACAGAAGATAAACATCTGTTCTCCACCTTTTCAGTTCTGTTGCTACCCCTCAGTGCTTCAGGACACAAGTGAAAACCAATGCAAGGGAAATACTCTGCAATGCTACCATTCAATAAATAATAGAATGATATTTTCTAGTTGTTAATGCTACAAGTCCTCTAACTGTAAAAATTTCCATATTGTTGGAATTAAATGGGTCTTGTTTCTTTCCTGAAATTAAATGGGATGATTTCTTTCAGAATGATGATGGTCCACCCTATGGATTGGACTATGAGGCAGGACTTAAGCTCCTAAGACAGATGTACAACCAGCATGAATGATAAAGGTGTCAGTATTTCAGTCAGTTCATCAAATTAGAGATTCTTTACCAAAGAACTCTAAAATTTTATCTGCAATGCCCATAGTTTAAATAAAATCTAACCTCTCCATGATCTTTCCCTTAAATTTCATTGAAAGTAAACCTCTTCCAGGCTTAGAGATGGGAGGTCCTAGGTTCAAATCTGACCTTATACACTTCCTCCCTGTGTGGCCCTGGGCAAGTCACTTAACCCCCATTGCCTAGTCCTTAATAGTCTTCTATTCATTCTAAGACAGAAGGTAAGAGTTTCAAATTTTTTAAAACAAAAACAAGACATGATTCTGAGAAGAGATTCATAGATTTCAAACCAGACCACTTGGTGTCCAGGACACCAAGAAGGTTAAGAGCCCCTAATCTCTGAGGCCAAATCTTACAAGAAAAAAGGAAGGATTGAAAAAAAAGTTTTCTTATTTTCATTTTGTAAGATTTGTTGTTTCTCACTGGAAAGATGTGTATTGAAATAACCAGATTGGTATGTTATTAATTCTCAGATGAAAAGTCAACTAAAAGATACTATTGAGGAGATATTGATGATTAGAAAAAGGAGGAAAAGATGTTACAATTAGGTAACAAAACTGACATAACAAATTGTCCAAGAGTTTCAACAGACCCTATCCTTCTCCAAGTCTAAATTCAAAGAAAATGAGGGTAGGCTCAACTACATTGGCCACATCCTCTGTGTATGGGAGATTTATGGGAACATAGAGCTAAGAAGTAGCACAAGATGAGAATAACTGGAGAGATCATAATCTGCATGAATGGAGGGAATGTCTACACCAACAAAATCAGATTTATTTAAGTATGTTTTTGTTTCATCCCATACATAGTAAAATATTTCAAAATGACTAAAACTTCCTGCTTCTCATAATTCCTGTGAACTAATTCTGTATTCTTATCACTTAGAGGGGTTTGAGTTTCTAAAGATATGTAAATAAAAATGTACAAATGACAATTACTTTGTGCCTCAGTATTAAAATTCAACTATCAATAAGTTATTTTGTTACTGATGATCATTTCTGAGTAAGAATGATTGCTGAGCAAAATTTAGTTTTATTTTTCTGATTGACTCTTCTAATATCCTGTTGATACAGCATATCTATCAATTCTTCTGCCTGGAAATACACGAGTTCTAAAAATTGTGTTGAAAGCTCAGTTTGGTTTTTTCTTCCTGTTTTTGTAAACGTGTTGGGTTTGCAGCATAAACTTGCACAGATAATGCATGTTTTTCTGGTTAAGTAAACATGATGCACATTTCTAAAACATGAAACCCTATTGTGCCTTACCTTCATGCTCTTGTGGGCACCATGTTCATGAAGAATAAAGGTGGATTTCTTAACTGCAAAAAAACAAATCCCTTTACACCAGGGATTCTTAACCTTTTTTTATAGACTTCTTTAGTAGCCTGCTGAAGTCTGTGAATCTCTTCTCAAAATAAAGTTTTTAAATCTATAAAATATATAGCATGATAAAAGGAATCAAAGGCCTATCCTTATAATGTAAACATTTTACTAGTTTTCTGTATCACAACAAGCAAGACTCCTGTCCCTGAAGAACCAACAATAAATACCAAACAAGAGAGTAATGGAAAGTTACATGGAGGATGTGCACAGCATATAAACAGACCCAACAAAGAACTCCAGGGAAGCATGAGAGTGGATGTCTTCCAGGACAGAAAGAAAAGATAGGTTGGTTCTTTGGTAAGAGTAAGGGATGCCAGGAGGACAGATACGTGTTCCTGGATACCCTCACAATGCTGAGGAATAGCATGGAAAACCTCTCACACATCAAGAGGACCCCTTGAGGTGACTCTTTGGGATGGATCCAGATGAGAGTCATACAGGATGGGTAGACAGGGATGGGTTTCAATCTGTGACATCTGAAGAAGTCAGGGAGAACTAACTGGGTGGCCACTTCCACTGGCACCTCTGCCTATGTTGGTATAACCTCTGCCTCTTGACTCAGGATATCATCAAGGACTTGAAAGTGGAGTTATAGATTCTAGCACAGAGCTGGCCAGCAAGAGTAGTGACAGCTGTGCCCCAGAGAATCCCTTCTGAGCCATGGCACATTGTCTTGGCTAGGAATCTGGAATTCAGGCTAAAGAATGCCATTCTGTAGTGTTCCAGGCCTAAAGAGTGGGGCTCATCTTGGTCACTGGCTTCATTCTGTTTTCTTTCTATGAATACCATTCAGAAATTCCCCATGCCTTTCATCAAGTGAGTGGCTCTGGCTGCTCTCATGCTCTTTGGCTCTATTTCCACATTCAATCTATAGCTTGCCAACAGATTTGACTAAAGGTACTACCTCTCTCAGAGCCATTTCTTTCTTTCTTGACTGCTATCTAGACCCTCCAAGGTGCCTGATGAGGAATTCAGAAATCTTTGCCGAGGGCCAAACACCCTGATCTTGACCCAGCTGGTGCAGGAGTATGGAAGTTGCCCAATGGATCCTTTAAGGAGATTTCTTTCATATTTCAGTATTTTTGCATGGTGAACAGAGTGCTGGATTTGGAGTCAGGGCTCAAATCAGGTTTCTGTAGCATACTGTCCACCTTAGACCAGTCACTTAATATCCTTAGACTGCAAATTTCCTCCTCTATAAAGTGGGAATTCTCATACCTGTTGTCCCCACCTTTTAGGGTTACCCCCTGCAAACATACAAGTGTCATTTAAATATCAATTTTTACTGTCAGATCTATTGTGGATATTTGATCTCACAGTCTAAGAATATGAAAATAACATCTGGCTAGGAGGTGACATGTAAAAGAAGGACCATGGATTCTCATCCCACCTCTGCTGCTTAACCACTCCGAGCCTCAGAGATTATACAGACCAATCCCTTTGTTAACAGATGAAGAAATTAAGTTCCTTTTCAGCTTTAAATCTATGATAGATTTATGTGATAAAAGCCTTTTATTCAAGAGAAGACTGGAATAGTGGAGAGAAAGCTGGCTAAATTAAGAGTCAAGAAGAACTAGGTTCAAAGTCTTCCTCTGACATTAATTGGCTATGTGGCCCCTAGGCAAATCACATAATCCCTCAGTGCTCCAGGCACCTCTCTAAAACCACCCAGAAAAGATACTCACTTGTATTGGCAGAGGGAGTTTCCTCATCTGGGAGTTCTCTGTACTAATGAAGGTTCAATTCAAGGGTTCAAGGGTATCCCACAATTCACAAGATTTAGAGCTGAGGGAAATCATCAAGTTTATTTCTCTCATTTTGTACAAAAGGAAAATGGAACCCAGAAAGGTTAAGAAACTTTTCCAAGGTTACATCAATTATAAGTAGGAGAATTAAAATCCTGTACAGGTCTGGCTTGGGATTTCAGCTGGTAGTATGGGGGTGTCCCTGGGTTCTCAAGTGCAGCTTAAGCTTCACTCAAACTCTAAGCCTTCCAGTTGGGTCTAGCTGTGTGTTTGTTGTCTGAGGACCAAAGTAGGCAAGTGCAGAAAGTCTCGTGGTTCCAGGTTTGGCTAGAAGCTAATGAATTCTTTTGGCCAAAGCACCTCAGGAAATCTGGATCCTAAGGGAGTGGAAGGGCTGAGACATTTTCAGAGGAAATAATCTGGCTTTCTAAATATCTAAAAGATCTTTAGAGGACAACTCCCATATTGGAGTTCAAATTTCTGCCCAAACATTTATTAGTTGGGTGAGCCAGAGTAATTCACTTCCCCCAGCTTACCTCAGTTTCCTCATCTGTAAAATGAACTGGAGAAGGAAATGGCAAATCTTTGCCAAGAAAACTCCAAAAGGGGTCACAAAGAGTCAAATGTAACTGAAGTTGGAACAATAGCAGGCCCTAGTAGGAGGCCTGGTGGCACATTTACTATGCAATGAATATTAGTAATGGCAGTGATATTAAAGGTCACCATATTAATATTCATAGCACTAATGTTGAGGAATTATAAGGTCTTTTCCTGCCTTCTGAACTGATGGAGGCCAAAAAACTTAAGTCTTAATTTGCATCCTAAACACATTGCTTCAGTATTCTAATTCTTTAGAACGTGGTAACCCATGTATTATAGATTAAAAGGAAACAACTACAGACCATATAGGCGTTTGCCATTTTTCTGGGGTGAAAAGCTCTTACCTATCTAGGAAATTCTCCGTTATTTGGCTTGACTAGGAATGAATCAAATATCTGTTGGTTAATTGAAAGTATGACTAAATGCTTGTCAATTAATAAAACAAGAGATTTTGTTTGCTTATTTTGTTTTTAAAGAGTGAAGTTAAAGGAACTGGGATTGTTTTATCTTGCCATTTAATAGCTAAGGACATTGTTCCTCCTATCCCAAAAGAATCCTCATTCATTTAGTCCTTTTTGAAGTCAGAAGATGGATTAGATAGCCTAAATGTCATGCTGATCACTGTAAAAGATGAAAAGAATTTATAAAAGGGCAGTTAGAAAGCTCAGTGGAGAGAGAGCCAGGCCCAGAGATGGGTGATCCTGGGTTCCAATTCGACCTCAGACATGTCTTAGCTATGTGATTCTGGGTAAGTCACTTAACCCCCATTGCCTAACCCTTACCACTCTTCTGCCTTGGAACCACAGACAAAAGGTAGGGCTTTTTTTTCAAGGAAAGAAGAGAATTTATAAATCATTTTCCCAATGTAAAATGCTATATAAATATATGGCAAATTTTTTGTTACCCAATAAACCTGGGGAACAAAGGGAGAGAGTTGTAGTGGCGACCAAACATTCAGCTAATTGTTTAGGTTGTTGATCTCCTTGTCTCCCTGATGTAGCTTTTCCAGTTTCTCCATTTAATATGAGTTGGGGACTCTGACACGCAGAATAAAGATCAGACTAGAGTGGATTAAAAAGGGAGCATTATTACTTCATGGCTTATTTTTCCCTGCTATTTAAGTGCTATAAACCTCAAGCTTGTCTATTTTTTTTAAACCCTCACCTTCCATCTTAGAATTAATGCCATGTATTGGTTCCAAGGCAAAAGAGTGGTAAGGGCTAGGCAATGGGGGGGTTAAGTGATTTATCCAGAATCACCCAGCTAAGAAGTATCTAAGCCAGATTTGAACCCAGGACCTCCCATATCTAAGCTTAGCTCTCAATCTAATAAGCCACCCAGTTGCCCCCAAGCTTGTCTTTATATACCCCAGCACTATATTGTGGACTTTGTTGTGTTATTCATTATGAATGGCCCTAAGTCCTAAGAAAACAACATGGCTCTCACCATCTTAACTTGGTGTTGGGGGAATCCTGATGCTGTTTTGGAGGGCAGTGGTTGTGAAGAGGCAAGAGAAAAGGAGGAAGATTGGGTGAAATTCCCTCAGTTCCTTGGGATGGTCCCTGCTGTGATTTCTCTTAGTTCTTTCGAAGTTTCTATTCCCTCTCTAATAAAATCACTTCATCTTAGATTGATGTGAAGCAGAAAGATCCTTTAAAGAATGGACCACAAATATTGGACTAAGACACCAGTGACCTAGAAACAAAGCAGTCAAATTTATTGACACTCCATTTCTTAAAGCCCACAGAATCAGAGCAATACTTAGAGAAGAGCAAATCAGGGTATTTGCTTGGGGCCTCTTCACCCCTGATGATGGCCATTAGTCACTCTTTGGGGAAAAGAAAAGGGGGCTGGCGCTGAAAAAATACCTACGTATTTATACACAGGATCACAAATTTTGAGCTAGAGGAAACCTCAGAAGTCAGTTGGTCCAATCTTCTCATTATACTGATGAGGAAACTGAGCCCTAGACTTATCCAAGGTCCCAAAGAGTAAATAATAGAGTGAACATTTGAGCCTAGCTCTCTTCCAGGCAGTATGCCCATAAGCAGGCTGCCCATTCCCAACTCACACACACACCTGTCCACTTGGCTTTTTTTTGACTTATTTTCCCTTTCAAGACTCTCTTAGATGTCCATTTCAATCTGATTTTATTGCATAAAAAGTGGTAAAGGAAGCATCTATATTTATAACTGTTATATCACACCCATGTCCTACTAGGGATGGTCCTGCATGAACTCTCTTTAGTTGTGAAGAGATACAAATCATCAAAAATCATTTCAACAGGAGTCATAGGATCATAGACTTTAGAACTGGAAGAGGTCATTTAGTCCAACCCCCTTATTTTATAGGAGATCTGGACATTTTGAATTTCTTGAAGAGTGCAGGTTCAAGGTAAACATGAAATTTTATTGTTATTGTTCAGCTGTGTCTGATTCTTCATGATCCGTTTGTAGTTTTCTTGGCAAGGATACTAGAGTGCTTTACCATCTCCTTCTCCAGCTCATTTTACAGAGGGGGAAGCTGAGGCCAGCAGGGTTAGTGACTTGCCCATGTCACTTAGTAATGGTTTGAGGCTAGATTTGAACTCGGGACTTCCTGATACCAAGCCCATTGCTCTATCTACTGTGCCACCTATGTTCCCTGAACATGAAAAGGCAGTCTTAATTATTTTGGCCATCTCACAAAGCTGCCTTTGCTTTCTGGGAGAGGATAATGAGTGCGATGAATTCTTGGTTTAGTGGTATGATACTTGTTACTGTGTGCTTTTGAGTCATTTGTGTTTTGAGAAGTTTCTAAGCTAGAAGAAATGAACAGCTGCCTTATATCTGACAGACTTATTGACAGTCTTTTCTGCTGGGGATAATCCGTTACTGATTTTGGGGGGAGATTCAAATCTAAGCTTTATTTTGGAGATTTTCCTGGACTTGCTCCCAATTTGGGGCCACAAGCCATAGATTAGAGTCTGGACCCCCGCACGCCCCTTTGAGAATCACGTCCCCGTAAGATGAATACAGATTTCCTTGAACCCAGAGATGGATCCTCTATGGAAGGCATACCTAAACCCTTCCACACCCAGGATAGAAGGATATAGATATATAATTTTTAATTTTTCTATGTACATTTTGTTTCCTCTAATAGAATGCAAATTCCTTGAGGGCAAGGACAACTTTATTGTTACTCCCAAGGTCTACCACAGCACCTGGTACATAATAGGTGTTTAATAGATGTTTGTCAAATGAAGGAATAAATGAAGAATCTGAGGATGAATCCAGAAATGACTCATCCAAGGTCACTTACATACTATTAGCAGAAAAGTCAGCACCAGAACCCAAGCTATCTAATCCTAAATCTGCTGCACTACTCAAAAACTAATTATTGCATTGGGGGGTAGAGGGGAAGGGAGAAGAGGAAGAAATGGGAGGGGAAGTAGTCAGAGGAAGAGAATTGATTTAGTTCTGAAAACAACTGTAGATAATGTTATTTCGAGTTTTTTTCTTTAAAATTAAATCTCTACATTGAAATAAAGAGGTAGGATACATCTTATGAATGGAGAATGATTTATTCTTAATTTTAATTTCTCCAGTGAAGAATATACTTATCTACTGCTGGGTCTTATACTTGCATAGCATCTTGGCAAAAATGCCAGACTGAGTGTGTAAGTCATGTCTCTAACACTGCCCAGCCTCATTACTCTGGGTAAGTCACTTCCAGAGCCTTAGTTTCCTCATTTGTAAAGAAAGCATAGTAATACCTGCCATAACTCCCTTCCAAGGTCATTATGAAGCTGTACACATAATCACGAAAATGGCATAGAAAAAGCATTCTGCAAGCTTTAAGACACTGTGTAAATGTGTTGGTGGTGGCAAATTTCCAATGAATTGATTTGTTAAGAGGGAGCTCAAGGGAAGTCCTAACATCAAAATGATGCTTAGGGCTTTTGTAGGAAAAGCATCACAGAAATAAATGGTAGTGCCAGCAGCAACATTTCATTTTACAGGTGAAGAAAATGAAGCTTTTCAGGTGAACTAAGCAAGTCTTTTTCTTTGTGATCTGAAGAATGTTAAAAAGCAAGACAAAAGACTTTCAGGCCAGCCTGTTTGAATCCTTTTACAGCAAAGTGGTAACATACTCCAAGACAAAACTATGACTTAACAAGTTGTCATAGTCTCTAGAAAGAGAAATTAGATTAGATCAAACTTTAAGAACTCTTGTTTCCTGTCCTCACTTGAATGGCATTGAGAATTTGAGAACAGGGATTCGGTCTTACTTCCTGCTCATTCCAGGGAGTTTTTTAAAGTTCTATTTCATGATTTGATGTTATAAAATAGTCTGTTCAAAAACTGATGAGACAAAAGGAAATAATTTGAAAACTGAATTACTGCCTCAGTGAGTGATCAATAACACAATTTTCTTTGCTGATTTTTTTTTAGTGAAGCAACCAAAAAACTTTCAGATGAGATTAATTTAGGAAGTTTTTAAAATGTAATTCTCTTTATAAAATTATATATGTCCTTATTGTCAACAAGCACTTATTGAATACCTGATGCAGCTCCTAGCTAGCTGACCACCTCTCAGACTACTTTGATATGTCTTCATCCAAGTCATACCCTCAGCGACGTGGCTCTGTCATGGGTTCTCTTTTCCCTCTCTCTTATTTCATTTGGTAATGTTGTGAGGAAGATTAGTTAGTAATTAATTAACTATTAAGGATGGACCTAGCAGGAAGGACTGGAGCATTCCAAGATAGAATGAAGGAGCAGGAAGTTGCTTGTACTCTGAGAGAGACTCCATTAGTAGTTGGCACAAACTGTTGCTAGCCCTGGGAGATCTCAGACCTGCATCCTGATTTCCCTGGGATCCTGAGTTGTGGTGGTTTCTAACAAGTGGACAAGACCTGCAGAGCAGCACCAAGTGGAGGAGGAGTTTGGGACCTGGTGGACAGCATCTCAATCACACTCTCTCTACTTGGATACCTTGGACCACTTTGGCTTTTGGCATCCTGTGGTCATCTGTGGATTACTGTGAGGACCCCAAAGCCACCTTCAGACCCATTAGCTGTGCTGGTCAAACCTGGCTGGAACCAGGTTTGAAGCAGCCTTCCAGAGACTCCTGTGCTGTTCCTTTGGGCCTTGCCTGCTTAGGTCACTAAGATTAGAGAAGTTAAGTCCTCCCCTTGCCCTATGGTTTTGCCCTTTAGGTTTTAGTGTAGAATTCCTTATCTCACCTTTATTTATTTGAACATAATTAAACCTGTTAAAACCTTTACCTTGCCTGCTGGTTTCAAAGACTCTGGCCTAGTGGTGAGCTGGGTGGCAGTTGGCCAACAGCCATTCTTGTCAGTTAGGAGCAGCTTAGCTGTGTACTCTGGTCTCCCTATCCTGGTCCTGTCTCTCCCTCAACCCAGTGTGTGTGTACCCACAACCATTTAGATTATATTTTAACATCCCTGGTGCCCCATCTTTTTTACAGTAACCTTATCAACTGCCATGGATTCAACTCTCATCTTTTTACAAATGATTTTCTAATCTACTTATCGAGCCCCAGCCTCTAAGCTGAACTCCAGTCTTGAATCTCCACTTGCCTACTGGACATCTTGAAAAGAATGTGCCATAGACATGTGAAACTTGACCTGTCCAAAACTGACCTCACTATTTTCCCCTCTCCCTTACTACTGTGAAATTCCCTATTCCCTGTGCAAGAAAAAGCAAGGAGGCCAATGTTAACTGAATCATGGTGCCATGATATGATGTGGTCTAAGGTGTAAGACCACTAGCCTCCTTACTGTTCCTTGCATGAGATACTTCATTTCCTGATTCTGGCTATTTTCCCTGGTTGTCCCCAATGTCTGGAATTCTGTCCCTCCTCTTCTCCAACTCGTGGCTTTCTTTAGTCCTGGTTTCCACCTTCTACACAAAGGTTTTCATTGATTCACTCAATGCTAATGCTTTCCTTTCATTGACTACCTCCAATTTCCCTTGTGTACAGCTTGCTTTTACTTAGATGTTTGCTTGTTCTCTCCCATCAGACTGTGAGCTCAGTGAGAGCAAGCACTGTGTTTTGTTTTTCTTTTGTCTCCACAGCATTTAGCACAGTGCCTGGCACACAGCAGATACTTAATCAATGCTGGATGACAAAGATAACAAAGAAAGGCAAAAATAGTCTCTACCCTGAAGAACACTCAAATAGGGAGACAACATGCAAACAAGATATACACTAGATCAGGGGTTGGCAACATATGGCTCTCAAGCCATATCTGGCTCTTTTGAGGGCCAGATATGGCTCTTTCTGCAGGAGCCATAAAGTCAATTTTTTTTTCAGGCGCTGTTACAGGAGCGGCACTGTGAGCACTGTACGGCTCTCACGAAATTACATTTTAAAAAATGTGGCGTTTATGACTCTCACAGCCAAAAAGGTTGCTGACCCCTGTGCTAGATACTAGGTAAACTGGAGATGCTTCTTGCCAAAAGTGGGGTTTTAACTGGGACTTGAAGAAAATCAGAGAAGCCAGGAGGTGGAGATGAAGAGGGAGAGGGTTAGGGGATAGCCTATGAAAAGGTAAAGGCAAGAAATGGAGTCTGTGTGGGGGGAGTATGTAAATGGAATTAGCTCAAGCCTATGGCCACACCTTAATATATATATATATATATATATATATATATATATAATACCTAAAATCTCCCTCTTATAGGAGCTAGAAAGGAGAATCGATATGGGGAGGGACAGGAGGCATGAAAACTGGGGCAGAGTAAAAAATGATGGGGTGAAGAAGCTGGACCAGATTGTGATCTGTCCCAATGGAAACAGTGAGGCTGCAGAGTGGGAATATAAGTGGCAAAAGATACTGGACATAATGGATGCCTCATTAGTTATAAGGGATGGCTCTTAGGAAGGGGGGGTGATGGGATATATTGGGAAGTGATCTAAAAACAGAAGATACTAATAAACCAATTTTAAAGTAAACTAAAGAGAAAAACCCAAAATGTTTTATTATTTTGGGAGAGGGGAAGGGTTTCCCACTCCTTCTTATATGGAGTGCCTATAAGTTGAAGAGATACTCTGATGTTTTGAAATTCAATTTCAATTCAATTCAACAAACATTTATTAAGCACCTACTATATATCAGGCACTGTGCTAAGCTCTGGGGATACAAAAAAGAGGCAAAAGATAGTTCTTGCCCTGAGGAACTTACTGTCTAATGGGGGAGACAACATGCAAAGAAATATAGTCAAGCCTCGGTACTACACAGTTTTGAAACTCATGGAATTTAATATTTGACACATTTTGAAGAAGAAAAATTGTCATGGCTGAACTTGTTGGCATCTTGATCTTGGGAAATGTATGCCCCCTCCAACCTAAATAAAGGATCCCCAGTCAGGTCATTGATGAAGAGTTCAGCACTGGGGGACTACAAGGATTTCAAAGGGAGCAGCAACAGCTAGTGGAAGGAGAGTATTTTTCTTCAGGTGAGGAGGAGGCAAAGGAGGATGTCCCCCTTCATTAATCAAAGGAATGGGGACAAAATGGGTGAAAGTGCAAAACTTTGTTGAAAACTATCTCCCTGATAAAGCTTTGATAAGCAGAATTGTAAATGTGTTAAATGACCAGGCCATTTCCCACTTTGGAGCAATTTTGAAAGGCAGACAAAACCCGACTTTATCGGATAGGTTTCTAGTGAAGCTTGTACATGGTGAATCTCAAGAAGGGTTCAGTGGTGAGAAGGGACAGAAAAGAGAAAGAAAGAACTCCAGAAGGGTCTCAGATATTATGGGAGGGGATTTCTCTTCCAGACAATAACATTTCTCCTCTCCATCATCCCCTTAAGCCATGAGCTCCTCTCAATACAGGTAAAATTAAGCTAAAATTATTTTATTTAATATAATTATTGGTTTTTACTTATGTCTATATATTATTCATGTTTATTTAGCAAAATACAACTCTACTAAGGCATATATAATATATGCCTTATAAAATCTGGGTTTTCTGAGTATCTGGAACAGATTATTTTAATTCACATTAGGGGGTGGTTAGCAGATCAGATTTACATTTTAAGAAAATCACTTTATTGGCATGGATTGGAGAAGGGAGAGAAGTGATCTAGATATTCATGCAGGTAAGTCACTTTATGCCCTGGAATACTACTTGAGTCATCAAAAGCAGTAGCAGCAGGCTTGGAAATGCCCTCTAACCTTTATGATAAAGGGGGGGGGGGGGAGAAACGTTAATCTGGCTTATTTCCAAGACCTCTGTCATGCAAGTGTCCAAACTGAGGCGAGTCATATTTTCAGCCTCCAGCTAGGGCTGTGAAGAGCAGAAAAATAAGGATTTACCAAAAGTGGTGAATCCTTTCTCCCCTCTGGTCTTTCCTGGGCAAGGCCATTAAACTATGCCCAAGGCCTCTGGATTCCCAGCCTCAGAGAAAGATGATAGCTTCCTCCCCCCCCCCCCCCCCCCGAGTTCAGCAGGACAGGTCTGGACCCCAGATTTTTAAGTCACAGGGTCTCAAGGGTTGGAGGCAGTTGTCTGTCCCAACCTCCTTGTTTTATGGCTGAAGAAACTAAGAGTCAAAAGCAGCTTGCCTAAGTAAGGAACAGAGCAGAGCAGAGATTCGAACTCTGGGTCTTGGACTCTAAATCCTGGATTCTTTGGATATTTGAGATAGTGGCAAATGTGTGTGCATGCATGTGTGTGTGTTGGGGAAAGAGAGCAGAATGAGAGAGAAGATTTTTTTTAAGTGTTAGAATGATTATAAGCACCAATATCGTTGGGTCATAAATGAGCAGTAGCTCAGCATTATAGTCAGAGGGCAGGCCTTGGCATCACAAAGACCTGGGATCCACCTTTGCCTCTGACACATGCCAAATGCAAATTATCCCATTCAACACTCTAAGACCACTAATGCCAGGGGAGGTGTCAGTGTGCACTGAGGGAGGGAATCTAACACAGATGAAGTCACAGATCCAGACCAAAAAAAACCTGCAGTTGTTGGTTCATCTTGGCTAAGGAACCACAGCATTATATATGCTGAATAAGGATCCTTTTAGTCAGTCAATTAGTCATCAAAGAAGCTTCCTGTTGTAGTAGAAAGACGTCATTAGTCAAGAGACACTACCTGTCAGCTATGAGATCTTGGGCAAATCACTTTATCTCACTTGTCAGAGAATCCTAGTTTTTGAGCTAGAAGGGACCTTGGAGGCCATCTAATCTAACCCCTTCATTTTTCTGATGAAAAAATGGAGGAAGATCTAAGGGACTTGCCCAACACCACAGCGGCAGGATGTAGCAGTTCTCTTTTCCTCTGTTCTAGGCTGTTTGCCTCCTCTCACTAAGATTCCATGACCCTGGCCAACTAGAACCATCAAAAGTTTGGGGAGTGTTTTGAGGATGTGTGTATCCAGATGTGTACGGGTTTTCCCCCTTGGGATAGTGAGAAAGAAAGTGCAATGGAGTTTGATTGAGATTTGTTCCCAGAGCATTTATCTTTGAATCCCAACCCAAGTGAGTCTTCCTGAACTCCAGAAGCCTTTCCCACTGTATCATACCCTCCTTTCGAGGATCCTTCAGCTAAGGAGACTGACTTGCTTGGGCTTGGCCCTGATGGGAATGGTCATCCCCACTCAAGCTCAAATAAGGTCTATTGTTAGTCTGAAACTAGTGATGTTGGACTTTCCCTCAGGAGGAATTCAGTTGTGACAAGGTCAAACTTTCAAGCTAAGTAAACTGAGGGTCATTAAATCTTTCTAGGCTACAGGTTTGGGGGCTTCTAGATTCCACATCAACAAGACATGACACTCTTTCCATCTGCTCAAGTGATTGGTTCTGAAAATATCTCACCAGCTCTTGGTGATCCACCTCACCATCAAGCTTCCCTAGATCATTTTACTCTAAGCCTCCTTCCAAAATGGCAGCAAACCATTAATAAACTATTTGATTTCCTTCCCCCCCTACCCATTCCCTCATTCTTATTTATTCTATTCTGGGAAGGTTTTGCTTGTTACATATGCCAGCAGTCTCCACATATTTCAATTAACTGGTAAACCTAAAGGCTAAAATTATTGATTCCTGGCACTTAGTGGGAGAATACTGGGATTTCCCAATCTCCTTGATAGATTTCCAACCACTGCGAATGAGAATTCAATTCCATTCCATTGAACAAGTAGTCATTATTTATTAATGCTCTGCCATCTGTGTACAGAATATTATGCTGGGTATTGGGGATAGAAATGCAAAAAAAGAAACTGTCCCTATTCTCAAGAATCTTTCATCCTATTTGTGGGAAAACTTAGCAGAGGAAAGTCATAAAGGGCTTGCAAAATGAGCTTCAGCAAACAAGTTAGAAATAGCTCATTTCAAGAAGTAGCAAGAGAACATGATTCATAGCTGCCCTGTTGATCTAAATAACAGATAACAATAGTTGGAGGTCCACCTGAGCAGGCATTCCAAACCTGTCATCTGTGATCTTTAAAAAAAGATTGAGGGGGCAGCTAGGTGGTTCAGTAGATTGTGAGCCAGGCTTAAAGGCAGGAGGTCCTGGGTTCACATCTGGCCTTAGATACTTGCTAGCTATGTGACCCTGGGCAAGTCATTTATACCCACTCTGCCCCCCACCCCCACCACCCTGGCATCATGAGCCCTTACTGCTCTTCTGCCTTGGAACCAATACACAGTATTGATTCTAAGACAAAGGTAAGGGTTTAATTTTTTTTTTCTAATTGTGTTTCAATATCATTGGTTTCCTTTGTGGTCCTATGTATTTTATTTTATTCATTTATACATATTATTCTTTGCAATGATCTGGGACAATCCTGAAAGACTTATGACAGGGAATACTATCCACCTCCAGAGAAAGAACTGTTGAAGTAGGATGGATGCTGATCAAAGCAGACTATCTTTCCCATCAGTGTTTTTATGGTTTTTATCTTGGGTTATGTATGAGTTTGCTCTTACAACAATGACCAATATGGAAGTGTATTTTGCATGATAAAGAAAGTACAAAAAAATAATATATTTTTTGAAGGTTAAAAATATATTATTCATAGAAGACATCCATAAGTTTCACCAGACTGCCAAAGGCATCCATTTCACAAGATCTGTTAAGGAGCCCAGGAGAGGAATAGCAAGCAAGAAGGGGCCTTGGAAATGAGTTAAATACCTTACCAAAAATCTTCTGACATACCCATGGCTCTCTATGCTGAACATCCGCCTCAAGAATTAATTTCGCATGATTCAGACTATTGCAAAATACTTTTCTCCATGTGCTTACCAATAAAACACACATTTCAGAAGTATGAGAAATGAAGAACTTCAGAGACCCAGATATAAGTCATTAGACTAGGAGGAGATTAAAGGATTATGGAAGGAGGGAAGAGAAAGAATCTTAGAGATCATCTAATCCACTCCACTCAGGGAGTCATCAGTGATTTGACTTTAGCCTAAAAATTAACCCTCTTCTGTTTATGTTTACCAGTGGGAGTGAGGTGGTTGCTGTTCAGTCATTTTTCACTCTTGTGTGACTCTTTGTGACCTCCTTCGGGGTGACAAAGACACTGGAGTGATCTGACGTTTCCTTCTCCAGCTCATTTTATAGATGAGGAAACTGAGACAAATAGGGTTTTATATGACTTGCTCAGGGTCACACAGATATTAAGTGTGTGAAGTCAGATTTGAACTTGGGAAGATGAGTCTTTCTGACTCCAAGACTAGTGCTCTATTAACTATGCCATCTGGATGCACAAGAGGAGACCCAGAGGTCCCCCAAAAAGGCATTTAGGCTCTCTCTTCTGATGCCACAGTAGTAGAATTCCTGTTTGCAAGGGCAGCTGGGTAGCTCAGTGGATTGAGAGTCAGGCCTAGAGATGGGAGGTCCTAGGTTCAAATCCGACCTCAGACACTTCCCAGCTGTGTGACCCTGGGCAAGTCACTTGACCCCCATTGCCCACCCTTACCACTCTTCCACCTAGGAGCCAATACACAGAAGTTAAGGGTTTAAAAAAAAAAGAATTCCTGTTTGCTTTCCACATAGTTCTTCTCAGACACTACTAAGCTTGTATGAGTTATTGTTCATTATAGGACTTTTAAAGAGATATTAAAAACATTTAAAACAATTTCAAAGACATCAATACATATATAACTGAGTCTCAAAGTGATTTTCTCCAAGGCAGCGGAAAAAAGGTTCTGAAACCTAATTGTGAATTCTGGAAATTATAATCCCAGTAGTCTTTCTATCTTTGTAGAATGCAAGCCTCTATATTAGTTGTGTGCTTGAGGGACTTCAGTGAAGGACCCCAGAGACTAGCTGCTAATAGACACGATTCACTCAGGACTGATGTACTTGGATGAAAACAGGAAGAGTCATCCTCGCTTGGGGTTTTGAGCTCCAATTGTGAGAGGCTCTTAATGGCTTTGATGCTTATTGAAAACCTAATAGAAATTATTATAAAGTCTAAGCCACAGGGCGATTTCCTGTTGGTGCAAGAGCTTTAGAAGGAGTCAGCAGCAGCAGAATTATTATGATGAGCAGCAATGTAAGGCTGGGCATTTTGGATGGAGACTAAAAAGGAGATGGGGAATGGTGGAGGGAACTTTCCTCTGCTCCCATTCCACCTGTCAAAAGAATTCTATGGGTGTGGTTGGAACAGACAGTACTGGCTGTGACTTTCTCTTTGAAAACTAGGGAAAATCTTTAAAGGTTTAACTCACCTCAACTCCCTCCCCTGCGCCCACTGCTGGAAGCTGCTTTACTATATGTCAGTGTTGGTGAAGGTTTTCAAGTTTGCATGCCCCAGAGAACAACTTCAAGCTGTCCATGAGCCCCCTCCTACTCTCACCCCCCCACCCCATTACCCGAGAGGGCAGAGGGAGAAAGTGCTTGCTTTGGGTGGCTGGGCAAAAAATATCCTTGGGGGGCAGATGGGTAGCTCAGTGATTGAGAGTCAGACTTAGAGACAGGAGGTCCTAGGTTCAAATCCGGCCTCAGACACTTCCCAGCTGTGTGACCCTGGGCAAGTCACTTGACCCCCATGGCCTACCCTTACCACTCTTCTAACTAGGAACCAATACACAGAAGTTAAGGGTTTAAAATAAAAATTAAAAAATATACATATCCTTGGACCCTGGGAAGTGGGGGAACGGAGCAGCTCCCCCATCCTGGGCTGGCACGCCTGCCAATACTTTGCCAATGCTGTTATATGGTCTCCTCAATTCCTTAAAACTGTTTCTACTTCTGGATTTTTTTTAATGTAAAAATGATGCTTGGTCATAACTACTTTGTGACCCATGCCTCTATATTAATTGTGTGCTTGAGGGACTTCAATGGAGGACCCCAGATACTAGCTGGCAATACACACAATTCACCCAGGGCTGATATACTTGGTCTAAAATAGGCAGTCATCCTAGCTTGGGGGTTTTGAGCTCGAATTGTGAGAGGCTCTTAATGATTTTGATGCTTATTGAAAATCTAAATTTCCAGAGCAGATGAATCATTTGAATCAGGACCACTGCCCTCCTAGGGCAATAGGAATTATTGTTGAACTTCATTTAAATGTCAAGATTGAACAGAGGGAATATCATACTCCTGGGCTACCAGGAGGCAGAGAGGAGAAAGATTTGGTCTGAAAAGAATCTGCCTGAAGACAGCAAGATGGCTCAGTGGATTGAGATTCAGGCCTGGAGATGGGAGGTCCTAGGTTCATATCTGGCCTCAGACACTTCCTAGCTGTGTGATCTGGATAAATCATTTAACCCCCATTGCCTAGCCCTTAATACTCTTCTGCCTCAGAACTAATATGTAGAATTCTAAGATAGAAGGTAAGGGTTGAGAAGAAAAGAAACTGGCTTCCCCTATCCTGATGGTGGGATGGCAGGCACAAAACCAAAAATGATTCAATTGCTTATACTCTTTCTATCTTAAAGCTTCAAACCTAGCCAGATAGACACACACCTGCTGGTTATACATCTCTGCTTTAGAAGTGAATTTCATACGAATGTAGAACTTATTAAAACCCCAAATCTTCTTTGAACATTGTAGAAAATCATTCCTTCTCCCTACCCCTCACAGAAAGCTACAATGGGGTCACATGCTCAGGAGATCGTATAGGACAGGATATTTATCTGGCTGACTGAGTCTTTTAGGACTAGAAAGTTTGACTGAAAAAACAGCAGGCAAATGAGATTACCACCAACTGTCCCTTTCAACCCTTCGCTTTCTAGATCTGGTGTAAATTATTCATTATAATCCAATGTCAGGTCAAACTAGGAGCCATAGAAAATATCCCCAATTCCAAACTTTCCATTTGGGACCCAAGTCTGCCCTAGTTCCTGATGGAACTCAGAATGTCTGCTGAATCACAGAGATCCATACTATGTCTGGAATTGGGGATTGGACAGTACTCTCAGGTTTTCAGGGCAGCCCTTTCCATATTTCATGCCCTCTGTTCTAGCAGACCACCTCCATTAAACCAAAGCTACTCTGTTGAGTTCTTGTGATTCCAGTGTGCAGATTAGGTGTCTTAAGGAGCCGGAGCAGCTTTGGTGGTTGGGATAGACCAGTGATTCCCAAAGTGGGTGCCACCGCCCCCTGGTGGGTGCTGCAGCAATCTAGGGTAGCGGTGATGGCCACAGGGGCATTTGGGGGCGGTGAATAACTATAAGGGGGTGGTGATAGTATGTGACAGGGGGTGCTAAGTAATACTTTTTCTGGAAAGGGGATGGTAGGCCAAAAAAGTTTGGGAACCCCTGGGATAGATCAATGTCTGGTGGGGAACCTGGATTTTAGTCCTGGCATGGCCGCTGACATTGGTCACTCAAATCCTTGTTTCTTCAGCATCTCCATTCATTTAAAGATGAAGGAAATCCCCAACTAACTCATCTTTGAATGAATGGGAATCTTGATTCTGTACCCCCATCCCCTAGTTGCCAGTGTTCAGAGCATGGTAATTATTTTGTATTTAAGCTCCTTGAGGGAAGGTATTGATTTACTTTTGGCTTTGTATCCCCAACACCAGTGGGCACATGTGCTCATAAGTGCTGAGTAAATGCTTGATGAAGCAAATGACTCAATATCATGGGACAATTAGAACAAGTAATGAGATAATTATAGGATCTTTGACTTGGATGAAACTTTAATGGGTTACACCATTCAACTTACCTAACAAGACAGGAAATCCATTTATATGCCTGACAATTGGTTGTCCAACCTCTGTTGTCACTGTTCTAGTGACAGTGAATATGTACCAGTGGGAGACCAATTTAGCATTGGAAATAATAATAATAATAATAATAATAAATAGTAATAATAATTGCTAGAGATAGGTGGTTCAGTAGATAGAGAATTGGGCTTGGAGATGGGAAGTCCTGGGTTCAAATCTGGTCTCAGACATTTCCTAGTTATGTGACCCTAGTGTGGGATCCATATTGCTGAGAGGGGTTCAAGCTGCAGCACAGAATTCCATAGTGCCCCCCAGAACTCTAAGATAGGGAGCAGTTAGAGGCAGTTGGAGTTCTGGTATAAAAAGGCAGGTCACCTGGCTTGCAGGATCTTGGGTCTTTTTTATACCAGAACTCCAGTTGCCTCTAACTGCCCCCTCTCTTAGAGTTCTGGGGGGCACTATGGAATTCTGTGCTGCAGCTTGAACCCCTCTCAGCAATATGAATCCCACACCTAGGCAAGTCACTTAACCCCCATTGCCTAGCCTTTGCCATTACTCTGCCTTGGAACCAATACACAGTATCCATTCTAAGACAAAAGGTAAAGGTTTAATAATAGTAATAATGATGATGATGATGATGATGATGATGATGATTATGGCTAGCATTTTATAGTACTTTAAGATGTCCAATGGGCTTTAAGTATTAATTTATCATTAATATTAAGTATTAATTCATCTTGCTAGAGTATATAACTGTATTCTTATTCTGGTGAAAAATAATAATAATTATAATCACATCTAACATTTCTATAGCACTATAGAATTTATATAGCACTTTACATATATTATCTTATTTAATTACCTTATTGTGATATAGGTTTTATTATTGTTGTTATGTTATTTATGACTAGTGGAAAAGACGCTACTCAAATTTAGAAACCTTTATTTTTAGCATGCATTTCATGATATGTAGATTTAAAATACATATATTCCATTATGTATTTGTTGGTATTCAGTCCAATTAAATGTGGCAAATGGTGGATAACTCTTGACTTAGAATGCCAAGGAGAGGAGGTGGCAAGGGAGAAGGATTGTGAGTGAAGAGGGAGTACCCAAAAATGAGATTTGGATTAAAATCACCTGGTTTTAGTTGTCTGAGGGTAACCTTACATTGAAGGAATGTGGGTATGTAAGGAGAGATAGGGAGAGAGAAGTTGAGGAAGATAGAAACATAATGGGTGGAAAATCTAAGAATCTTTTCAAGACTGTTGTCATGAGAAGAATATTGGATTCCAACTCTGAAGGCCTAGTTTTGCTATTTAATACCTGTGTGGCTCTGAACAACTTGTGCCACCTCTTAAGGCAGTGATTCCCAAACTTTTTTGGCCTACCACCCCCTTTCCAGAAAAAAATATTACTTAGCCCCCTGGGAATTAATTTTTTTATTTTAATAGCAATTAATAGGAAAGATAAATGCACCTGTGGTCATCACCACTTCCCTGGATGGCTGCAGCACCCACCAGGGGGCAGTAGCGCCCACTTTGGGAATCACTGTGTTAAGGCTTCAGTTTCTTCACTTGTATTGGTTGGACTCCATGATGACTAAGGGTCCTTTTTGGTTCTAAGGGTGTGAGAGATCCCGCTCCTCTTGTTCCTTCTTTCTCCCTACCAATCCTTCTCTCTATCCCTTATCTGCCAAAGATATTTCCCACTGGCCATCTTGGAGGGTTTAAAAGGACCCTGGATGGAAGAAGAGGGGAGAACATCCTGCTTAGGTGATTCCTCCTGTTGTCGGCCTCCTACTCCAGCATCTCAGCCAGTCACTCACTGTCAGTGGTCTCTTCCCTTTGAGAGAGTACCATTCCTCTGTAAGCTACAATGCTTTTAGTTCTCAGGGATCCCCTGAAAATGGAGAAGGAAGAAGTCTAGTGTAGTTAAGCTGGTCTTGGATCAGTCCTCATGCCCAGAAAGCCCAGAATGTAATCACAAACTATAAAACTACCCACACTGACCACGTGATGCCTGTAACACCTTCACAAGCATGAACACCTACCTGAGTTAAGGAGGGAACAACAATTAGCTGAGCAGACAGACTGTAGCCTGCCCCGGGGGACTTTATCTTGCCAAGCCCTGGCCCATGGAGAGTGGAGGAGATTGCTGTGTAGAAGCTAGGAGCTGATAGTGAGGGAGAAGATCCCTGCTAGAGGAGGAGGTGATTTTTCTCTCCAAACCCCTTTGGTCAGTTGTTCCAAGAATCTTTGAGTGTCTTTCCCACATGTATATCTTAAATATGCATCTCACTTCCACTCTGGTCTAAGTTTGTACCCACTTTTTGTGAGGTCTTAAACTAGCTGTATGAAGCAGCCAGGCTTCCAACAACTTAGTGTTTCCATTATGGGCTTTGGGGGTGAGGTGGGGGGGCTAGTCAGTGACCAGCTCCTGTACCCACAATACCTTGTGTTTCGAACTATAGGCTATGGGGGTGAGGTGGGGGGTTAGTCAAGCATCCTGCATCCATAATACCTAGTATTTTCATATTGAGTTTATTGGGGTGTGCTAAGAGGCTATTCAATGACTAGCTCCCCCATATTCAAATTGCTATTTAAAAACAAACCAACCCTTACCTTCCTTCTTAGAATCACTACTGTGTATTGGTTTCAAGGCAGAAGAACAGGAAGGACTGGGCAGTGGGGGAAAAGTGACTTGCCCAGAGTCACACAGCTAGGAAGTGTCTGAGGTCAGATTTGAATTCAGGATCCCTCCCCCTCCCCATCTCTAGTTCTGACTCTCAATCCATGGAGCTCCCTAGCTGCTGCCTCAAATTGCAATTAATGAAGATCTAGGAGTGGGAGAGTTGGTTTTAATTGGCATTTTAAAAGTCCCCTTCAAGAAAAGACTGCCCTGATGAGAAGCAGCATTCTCTGGGCTTTGGCCAGCTGGCTGCAGTGGCTTCAGACCTGGCTAAGCAAAGCTGACGAGCTGGGTACTGGGGTCACGCTTGGTCTGTGGGAGGTTTTCTGTTTCCCTTAGCATCACCTGCCCTGACTCATTCAAATCTCCCCAGGCTTTTATGCCCCATCCCTTGGACCAAGGAAATACAAGGAAGAGTGTTTGTTTGCTAGAGCCCTTGGAGACAAACCACAGCACAAGAAAGCAGTTAAAAAGTCAGACACGTTACAAAAAGCCATCTTTAATATTTCATAGTCTTGAGGTGCCCATTTATTTATAGGGATGTATTTGGAAATACCAATATGAGGATGCGGCTCTTCTTAAGTCTACCACAAAGTCTTTAGTTGGAGAGCAGTCTCACTCTTAAAAGTAAAAAGCCGAAGGTGGGACGAGTACCAGGGATAAGAGCAGGCCCTTAGCACAACAGCGAGGGAAAGATGTGTGGGAACTATCAGGAGGCAGGACCCTAGCAAAAAAGTTCAATCTAAGGCAATAACAGAGCAAAGGGAGAGGAAGAAGGAAGAAACAGAAGCCTGGGAACCTGGGCTCATGGATTCCTGACTAGCTTTATGCCTTGGGTGCTCAGGTGATTTAGGGTGAAGTCTTTTTGTCTGTGCCTCAGTTCCCTTATCTGTCAAATGGGAATGGATGCTAATGGGGTCCTTCTGGAAGCTGTTTGACTTCCAGCCCCCCAAGATTCTGTCCCAGAGAGAAGGGCTTTGTAGTACGGCCGTTTGCTTTTTATGAAATGAATGGAAAGAGCAATATTCATGGCTGAATCATTTTGGAAAGGATTCGCTGTCATTGTAGTAATTCTAGATTAGCTAGCACAAAATAAATGATCAATCTGTGCTTTTAATTGACAGATAAATTGACTGCTTTCCCATGGGGATCTCTAAGCCCTTATATATGTCTCTTGTGTGACTATATAAAATCAAGAGTCATGGACTATGTCCCTGTGGATTTGGCAGATGGGGAAGTAAGGCACAGAGATGTGTAATGACTTACCCTAGATCACATAGAAAGTTGATGGGCATCTGGTCTGCCCTCCAGAGCATGCATTCCCAGAAGCACAAGAGAGCAAAAGGAGAGTTTGATGTTGAGTGTTGAAAGTTATGATCCAAAAAAGTACTTCATGTTCCTTTTTAAAATCCCGCAGATACAAAAAAAACATAAGTAGAAAATCAGGGGGAATTAGTATATACTTGAATTTTATTTTTATTTTTTAAATTTTACTTTTTTAAATAATTTTTTTAAAACCCTTACCTTCTGTCTTGGAGCCAATACTGTGAATTGGCTCCAAGGCAGAAGAGTGGTAAGGGTGGGCAATGAGGGTCAAGTGACTTGCCCAGGGTCACACAGCTGGGAAGTGTCTGAGGTCATATTTGAACCCAGGACTTCCCATCTCTAGGCCTGGCTCTCAATCCGCTGAACTACCCAGCTGCCCCCCCCCATACTTCAATTTTAGATGACAAATATGAGTTACCTTTGGCAATGGCTAAATCAAGACAATCACAGGTTTAAAGCTAGCTGGGACTTTGGATGTCCAAAGTCTAGTCAATCCCCCTCCACAGAAAGCCCAGAGAGGGAAAGTGATTTGTCTGTTGTCCCCCAGCTTTAAGAGGGAGGTAAGGTTCAGTGTTCTTTCCTTTGTACCATACTCCCTCGTCCATGGTAATCCAGAAATTGGTGGAGTGGCTAATATTGGATTCTTACAGATCTAGGGTCAGGAAAGGTTTAATGGCCAAGCTCTTTGCTCAATTCTCAAAGAATGATAATGGTACCAGGGGCTTCCACAACAAGTGTGAGAATGAGAATGTTGAATGCTATCTGCAAGGGCAGGCTGCTTGGTGCTGGAAGCATCACCAAGGCCTGTGGTCTGTTATAACACCCACAACTGATGAGAGAAAGGAGAAGAGACTGAGACAGACATAGAGGGAGACAGAGACACAGAGGAAAGAGAGATGAAATAGAGACAGAAAAAGAAGACAGAGAAACAGAGACAGAGAGGAGAGATGAAATAGGGAGACAGAGAAAACAGAGAGACAAGGCAGAGAGGAGAGAGAGAAGATGGAGAAAGAGACAAAAAAGGAGAGAGGAGAGATGAGATAAAGACAGGCAGAGAGGAGAGAGATGACATGGAAAAACAGAGAGAGACAGAGGAGAGATGAAGTAGAGAGACAGAGAGAGTAAGACACAGGGAAACAGAAAAGAGGCAGAGATGGAAACTGAGGCAGAGAAATAGAGATAGAGACAAGGTTCTGCAGACATTCCTGGCCTCCCTGCTCTTGGCTCCAAGAAGCTGACCCTTAGGAATTGGTTCCTAGCATGGCTCGCTGACCAGAGCCAGGCTCCACTAGCCTCAATGTGGGCTCCTGGGCCAATCCTGGGTCTGGCTGTGGCTGGTCCTGTGACCTTCAGTCCTCCTGAGCAGAGAATACACAGAGGCTTCCTGAAGACACGGACTTCCTAGACCCAAACATCTTGCCCTTTGGCAGCTCCCAGGGTGAAGCAGGCAGCCATCTGTACAAAGCTGCAAGTGCCCCAGAGAGAGCAGACACCCACTGTCGCCCGCAAGGCTAACAAACAGAAAGAAAGCAGGAACTCCAAGGGGCTCCTTTTCTGAAGTACTACCAGTTTATAAAGTGCCTTTTCTACCTTTCTGTGCAGTGGTGCAAGTATGGACTGCTGTCACCTTTTTGTAGATGGAGAAACTGAGGTCCAAAGAATTTCAGTGGCAGAACCAGGACTTAAAAGCCCAGACCTTGAACTACAAGCCCAAGACTTTGCTTTATGCCACAAATACCTCACTTACAGAACACTGTTTCAATCCTTTCTCACGTGAACAAGCCCATGTGTATCATCACCCAGCTAATACCCAGGGGATGGAGAGGGAGCTCTGTTATCCTGGGTTCCACAGTTAGCCATTTTGTGTTCATCTGCACTGTGACAGCTCCACTGGAAAAATCAGTATCATTTTGTTTTTTATCTAACTAACTCACAAAAAAATGTATTAAACATCTGCTTTATACTAGGCTAAGGGCTTTTTACAAAGACAACCCTGCAAGGCAGGTGTGATTCTGTCCACTTTACAGATGAGAAAAATTGAGGCAAATGAGGTGCCCAGGGTCACCTGGCCGTATTTCAATTCAGATCTTCCTGACTCCAGATTCTGTGCCCTAACCATAATACCCCAAGCTGCCCCTGATGCAGAGAAGTAGATGTCTTACAAAGACCCACCTTACATAATTGATGGTACTATATAACACTGAAGTCCTTGTAGACCTTATCTTATTTGAGCCTCAAAACAGAGTAGAGGCTTCTGGTGTTCTTATTTCAGTTTTAAAGATGAGGAAACTCGGGGAACTTCAGTGACTTACCCATAATCACACAACTAACAAGTATGTCTAAGGTGAAATTTCAACATGCTGATGCCAACACCAAGATCTCTAAACACTACTCCATACTGCTTGTGTGATGTGGTTTTAAAACATAGATCAAGTCTTCTAGAGACACTTAGTGACTCCATGACATGACTGTCTTCTGGGTGTTTCTCAGTTCCAAAAACCTTTGCATACATGTCTCAGGATACGCTCATGGTCCAATATAAGTGACATTTGCAGGAAAGGGTTCTCCTTCATTTATGAAAAAGGAAAGGGAGGTGAAATGTTCTGGGAAGCCTGGGGGCCCCTCGGGAGAAGTGGAAACACTGCCATCACGGTCATCAGATGAATAATTCAAACCCAAACTGGCTGAGCAAGGAATGGAAAATATAGTAGTAGCTCCATTGAATTAAACATGGAGTCAGATTACAGATAAGGCAAAAAGGAACTAGAATGAGGAAATACAATCCATCCTTCCAGTGGTGGCATGCATAACCAAACCTTTTTGTAAAATACAGAGAAACAACAGGCTGGCTGCTGGATCAGTTCACGAAACATCAGTGACTTTAGAGCCCATTTGGCAAAATCTCTTTATTTTACAGAGGGATTAAATGATTTGCCCAAGATGGCAGAGCTGGGACTAGAACCAAGGTCCATGGATTCCCCATCAAGAGCATTTCCCCTTGCACTGCCTCAATTTTGTGGCTGGATCTCATTTGGTGTTTTTACAAAAAGATCTTGAGGTATGTGACTGGCTGAGTACAGTGCCTGCAACGGAGGATGATGATGACAATTGTCTAGGAGGTGTTCTGTAACCAGTTTTTAATTGATGGATGATGTTGTTGGTACTGTCTTCCTTCCCACCAAAGTTTGTGTCTCAGAAACAAAAAGGTGGCCTTACCTTAATCCCACCTTTGGGTTTCTTGATGCTTTTCTTTTTCAACAACTCTGCTTCATTCACTGACTTGGGAGGACAGGGAACTTCCGATATTCTCCTACTGGGAGCTGGGAAGACAAAGAAAAACTTGGATAGATTTGGCTATTATGTATATGATTTATAGGTATAAAGGGCATCACAGGATTAATGACTTCATCAGCTTTCTTGGGAGTCCTGAAATAGCATCCTGATTGATCTTTATTAATATAGCCTCCCCTCGGGGCAGCTGGGTAGCTCAGTGGATTGAGAGTCAGGCCTAGAGACGGGAGGTCCTAGGTTCAAATCTGACCTCAGACACTTCCCAGCTGTGTGACCCTGGGCAAGTCACTTGACCCCCATTGCCTACCCTTGCCACTCTTCCACCTATAAGTCAATACACAGAAGTTAAGGGTTTAAAATTTAAAAAAAATATATAACCTCCCCTTTTCCAATCAATTCATCCAGAGCTGCCAAATTGATGTTCTGAAAACACAGGTCCAACCATATCACTTCCCAATTCAATAAACTAGTGATTTTCTCCTTATCATTAGGCTTATTCCCTACACTCTAAAGATGTCTAATTCTCCCCCATTCTTTAAAAAAAAAAAAAAAACAAAAACCACTCTAACTCAGTCCTTCCATCCTCTCAAGCTATCCTCCCACCAATAGACAAACTCTCTTAACACCTTGTGCCCCAACTTTCTCAATTCTAAGACCTTTAAGCTTTCAGCCTTGTCACTTAACTGAAACCCTCTCTCCAAGGTTACCAATGATCTCTTAATTGCCAAACTGAATGGCTTTTTCTCAGTCCTCATCTTTATTGACTTCTCTATCGTCTTTGACTACCTTCTCTTTGGGGATCCTCTCTCTTCTCTGGGTTATCATGGTACTGTTCTCTTAGTTCTAGCTCTCTAACTGTTCCTTCTTATTCTCTTTTGTTGATTCATCATCTATTTTGCTACCTAACTATTGGGTGTATCCCAAGGTTCTTTCCTGTGCCTTTTGCATTCTTCTCTCTATGGACTATCTCACTAGTTCTCATAAGTTCAATTATTATATCTTCATGGATATAGAACTCCCAAATTGATCTAATTTCACCTTAGTCTCTCTCCTGAGATCCATTCTCATAATTTCCAAATGCCCATTAGACATTTCCAATTTGATGTCTTGGAGACATCTTGTAAACAACAGGTCCAAAACAGATCTTGTTATCTTTCTCCCTTCCATCTTCTGAGCTTGGTGTCATTTCTGTCAAGAGCATCACTATCCTTTCAGGCCCCCAGGTTGCAACCTCAGTTTTTGACTGTTATAAATAAAACAATTATTATATTTTTTAACAGATAGGCCCCTTTTCTAATGTTCTCTTTAGGATAGAAAGCTAATGGCTTATAGGATGTAGAGAGCTGACCTCAAAGCCAAGAAGACTTAGTTTACAGTCTTATTTCTACCACATACAGGCTGTAAGATCCTGGGCAAGTTACTTACCCTCTTAGTGCTCTGAGAAACTCTAAGTTGAGAAAAGGTGACAATATGCATTGGTAGAGGAAGTTTCTTCATCTGGGACATTTTTATATCAATGAAATCATAGGTCTAGATCCTAGCTCTACAATTAGAATAAACTTCAGTGCCAGGTTCAAACACAGCCCTAGGGCCTCATCTTATAAGGACTTTTAAATACATCATAGTGAAGGATCACACATAATTTAGCAGCCATCATACTAAGGGAGTATGGAGCTTGGAATACAATATTTTAGAAGGCAAATTATACAAGCTTAAGCCAAGAATAACTTACTCAGAAAAACTGAGTATAATCCTAGAGTGTTAAAAATGGATCTTTAATGAAAGCAAGGGTTCTTATGCATTTCCAATAAAAAGTCCAGAGTTATGTAGAGAGTTTGACATGCAAAAACAAGAATTAAGAGAAACATAAAAAGGTGAACATGAAGGAATAATCACAAGAGACAAAACAAGGATAAAATGCTTACATTCTACTATGGGGAGATGATAATGTGTTCTCTTGGACTCTATTTTCCTCAGGGATCAAAGAAAGAATAATTAGTCAGAAGGTCTGGGAATGGTTCTATTAGGTCTTAATAAAAGAAGAATGGAAAGGGAAGAAGAAGATTAGGTAAAGCTATCTCATGATCAGGGTATACAAGTGCAATTCTATGCAAACAAGGAAATAGAAATGGGGGCAGTGACTGATATTTGAATTTCACTCACTTCTAAACTAGTCAAAAGAAGGAAGAATACATTCATAGGAGGGTTCAGAAATACACTTCACTCAACAGGAAAACAGGAGGAGAAAGAAAGAAAGGATAGCAGGGAATTAGAAAAAAGGTAGATGAAGGGAAGATTTAGTTCTAAGCCAAACAAACTGAATCTACAAAAATTGTTTTAGCTCTTTTTTAGGTGGCAAAGAATTGAGAGACGTCCATCAATTGGGGAATGGCTGAACAAGGTATGATATATAAATGTGATAGAATACTATTTCATGAACTAAAACAATTTTGAAAACAATTTTAAAAGACTTGGGAACTTTGGTTAGTGTAATCATCAACCATGACTCCAGATGGCTCATGATGAAACATGCTACCCACTTCTGGATTGCTCAGAGTACACAGCTAGGTTTTTTGGAGAGACATGACAAATGAGGAAATTTGTTTTGCTTAATTATACAGAGATTTTTTCTTTCTCAATTGAAGAGAGGTAGAAAAGGGGGATTTTAAAAACTTTTTTATTGTCATGCAAAACATACTTCCATATTTGGCCACTGTTGTAAGAGCAAAGGCATACTTAACCAAAACCCCAAAATAAAACCATGCAAACATTGATGTGAAAGATGACTTCAACAGTTCTTTCTCTGGCAGTGGATAGCATTCCCCATCATAAGTCTTTCAGGATTATTGAAAAGGGGGATTTTTTGATGATTAAAAAAATTAATTAAAAATATCCCTCCTTGGGGGCAGCTGGGTGGCTCAGTGGATTGGGAGTCAGGCCTAGAGACAGGAGGTCCTGGGTTCAAATCTGGCTTCAGACACTTTCTAGCTGTGTGACTCTGGGCAAGTCACTTGCCTACCCTTACCACTCTTCTGCCTTGTAACCAATACACAGTATTGATTCCAAGATGGAAGGAAAGGGTTTTTTTAAAAAAATACCTCCCCAACAATGCACTAGACGGCTTTTTTCTCTACAGCCCTATCAATATTGAATTCTCTGTCTCTCCCTCTCTCTATTCTTAGCCCTTACTAATCTGCCTTGGAACTGACATTAGTCTTGATTTTAAGAGAGAAGGGAAGGAGGGAGAAACCTTGCATTAATTTATATTTACTCATCTGTGCATGTGTTATATCATTCCCCAGCAGGATATAAACTCATTGAGGGGTAGGATTGTTTCATTTTTGTCTTTGTATCCTCAGCACCTCATTCACTCCTTAGGTACATAGTAGGTACTTAATAAGTAGCTGTTGATTTGAACTGAAAACTTTCAATGAGGGGGGCTTTTATTGTGATCTTGGAGGCAGCTCATATTTGAGAATAGCTCTAAATGTTAAATTTTTCTTTATGCCCAGCCTGAAAATGCCACTTTGTGTTTTCCACTGTCTTTGAGCTTAGTTTTCCCTCTAGATCTAAATAGAACAAATCTAATCTTTCTTCCACATGACAGTCCCTCAAAGAGTTAAAGCCAGCTTCTCATGTCTCCCCCAGTCCTCTATTCTACAGGTTAAACATTCCAGGTTCCCTCAGTGGATCCACTAAGCACAAACTCAAGGTCCTTCACCCTCCTAACTGTCCCCTCAGGATACCCACTTGCTTTCCAATGTCTTTCCTAAAATGTGTTGTCCAAGACTGAAATAAGACTCCAGATATGGTCTGACCTGGGCAGGAGACCAGGTCATCTCCTAGCTCCTCTGGAAGCTCTTTATGGCGCAAAGCAGCCTCAGACCCTACAAGCATAAGACCAAACCTGAATCAACCCAGTAGGATTCCCCCTTGGTTTGAACGAGTCTAAGAGGCTTCACCATGTGGGGTGCTAGAATGAATCTCTCCAATTAAACGGTAGCCCAAATGTAAACGAGCCACCAGCCCTGGGTCAACAACTTCCCTCAGATCTAGTTTATTTTGGTCAGGAGCCACTTTTTCAGTGATTCTTAGCTGGCAACTTGCCTAAGCCATCTTTGGTGGCCATGCTACCAAATCGGAAATGCTGAGAATCACTGAAAAAGGTGTTCTTTGGGATCCAATTTTAGCACGCCCCTCTTAGAAATACGTTTTGTTTGTTTCCTTAATCTGAAATCTATTTACGTTTTGTTTGTTTCCTTAATCTGAAATCAGGAGTTTTAAGAATCACCCCTGCCTACTCTTGAGTAACAAGCAAATAGGACTTAAAATAAAGACTAAGTCCTAATGTGATCCAGCCTCTGTAAAACAAACCCTCAATTCCTGGGTTCTAGGCCTGGCTCTGCTTAATTAGCTATGAAACTTTGGGCAAATTAATCTCTCTGGGCTTCAGAGTTCTCACCTATAAAATAGGGAGAACCAGTTGCCTGCTGTCCAAGGTACCTCTGGCACTGCTTCCACAATTTGGTATTCAATGGGGAAGGCATTTTACTAATGAGCTTCTGTCTCACCATCACCCAACAAATTAGTGTTCTCTTTATATGAACTAAACAAGTCAATTGGTCAATAAACACTTATTGAAAATAAGCATTGCTTGTGTGCCAGGCACTGCTCTAAGCCCTGGGGACACAAAGAAATATAGAAGACAGTCCCTCCTTTCAAGGAAGGAGCTCATAGGCTAATGAGGAAGAGAATATAGTCATGGGTCACAGAGGGAAAGAGTGGCAATAGTCAGACTAGACTTTCCAGGCATGGTGTCTCCCAGAGTCCTGCTGATTTGGCTTAAGAAGTCCACCTTGCTATCTTTTTTTAACCCCTTATCTTCCATCTTAGAATCAATACTGTATATTGGTTCTAAGGCAGAAGACTGGCAAGAGCTAGGCAATGGGGGTCAAGTGACTTGCCCAGGGTTGCACAGCTGGTAAGTGTCTGAGGCCAGATTTGAACCCAGGACCTCCTTTCTCTAGGTCTGGCTCTCAATCCACTGAGCTACCCAGCCCTCTCACTTTGCTATCTTGTCAGAATGAGTTAAATATTTCACTATGTGTTTGTCATGACACCCTATGGAAGGTTAAGACCTTAAGAACAATAAAGACCAATGTTGTAACTGCAGGAACTGAAGCCACCTAATCATCTGGGTCTATCTCTAGAAGTCAGAAAATGTGTGACTCAAAAGCAATAAAGGTTTATACTTTTATACCAATGAGATTGTCACCTGCTACCTTAGCCCCAAACTCTGATGACTAATAAGAAAGAGTTTGGACTTACAGACCTAGAGTTTCCAGCTCTAAAACTCGAATGCACTTACCAGCCCCGTAGAGCAGTGGATAGAGTGCAGGGCTTGGAGTCAGGAAGATCAGTTCAAAAATGACCCAAGATACTAAGTGTGTGACCTTGAGCAAGACATTAAAGCCTCTGTTTGACTCACTTTCCTCTTCTATAAAATGGGAAATAATAATAACACCTACTTCCCAGAGGAAAAGAGATAATATTTGTGGAGTACTTAGGATAGTGCCTAGCACAGAGTAGACACTATCTCAATGCTAGCTGTTGTGAAGATAGGATTAACTCTTCTCTTGTCTATTTTTAGCTAAACAAATCAAGTACTTAAAGTACCCCTACTTGACACTAAGTAAGAGAGTTTGTAAGTCACTTGCTAGTGTGGGTGACAACTCCAGAGGCCACTGCCCCGCCCCAGGCAGTGCTAGGCAAATTGAAAGACTGTGATTGGTTCCCGTAAAGCGGGGAAGGGACAGGAAGTGACTATAAAAAGAACTATAAAAAGTCCTGAACTTCCTGTCCAAGGGACTTCTCCTTTGGACTTCTCCTTTGGATTTCTTCTCCTTCAAGTTCATCTTTGGAAACTATGCATCTGGTGAGCTAGACTGAAGGAGGAGACTCTTTCCCTGGATCCTGCTTCGGCTTGCTGGGTGAGTTGCCGGCCTTCCTTTCCTGGCTTCTGGAGAGGCTGGTTCCAGAGAGGCCTTCCTTTCCTGGCTTCTGGAGAGGCTGGTTCCAGAGAGGCCTTCCTTTCCTGGAGGAGGCTGCCTTGGTGGAACTCTAGCTGAAGACACCACTAGGACTCCTGGCTTAAGAGACTACCGTGACTCCATGTGGAGATTGGGATGTGAGAGGACTTCTTCAGATAGAAATTCAGATAGGGTTTCTAACTAGGCAATACTTTCTACTTTCTTCCGACATTTCTCTCTTTTACTATATCTCTATTAAACTAAATTGTTAAGAGTGACTAACAGTGACTTAAGAGTTAACTTTTTAAATTGGCAACCACAATATTACTTTAGAACTTTCATATTTATTTCATATTCGAATTTCATATTAAATTTAAATTCTTACATTAATTGGCAGACCACAAAGGTTGTGACAATTACCCTCAATCTTCTACAACTTTCTTCACTTTTTACTATCCTTAAGTCAGGTCTTTAGCAGCTAATTCTGGAGTTACAACCTATAGCTGTTGATCTGTTTGCTGTGCAGAAGGGTAAGTCCTAGATCTTTTTTTTTCCCTTCTTTTTCTCTTCCCCCCTTAAACTGAAAACAGCTGAATTACCAGCTGCTGCAGGGTAAGATGGCTGTTTTTTCTTAGGCGACAATTAGCCAGCCCTCAGGGCTCCACCTGGGGAGATGCTTCCACCACCACTACCCCTTGCCTTAGGAGGTAAGCAAACCTGCCCTGACAAGCTTCCATCTCACAGCCCAGAATTCTTTAAGGCCTTTTCCAAATCTCACATGTCTCTAGTAGGAAGAGCTGTCAGCAGAAACAGGAGCAACTAAAACTGCTCCTTTAATCCTGAAAAGCTTTCAAATCCATTAAGAATAAAATGCCAGCAAACCTTTTTTCCCCCAGGCCGAGCTCAGAGAAGTGGTTTCCTGCTCACATAGTCTGAAAGCTGCTCCCTGGAAGCACATAGTAGAAGCATGTGCTCCTGGCGTGTTTTGGTTTTTTTTTTTACCCCTAGCAGGGAGGAGAGAGTAGAAAACTCTCCCAAACCTCTTAGCTAAAATTCAGGCTGTACTCTAAGAGTTTTCCTACAAGAAAGTATGTTTTTTGTTTTTTGTTTGTTTTTTCCTTTTGCTTTCTCCTGTAGTCCCTCCTAAATTTAGTTTTGTCTAAGGCTTTTTGCCCCGCCCTCCACTCAAAGGCTAATTGATTAGGGTATGCCTATATTTACAACAATTTTTTTATCTGAAGTCTCTAGAAGACTCTGCCTACTAGCTTTGTGAAACCCTAGCCCCTAGCTAGTAGCACCACCTACTGAAAAAAGTAGAATTGCAAACAATTTTAATATTAGATTGAAAAATACTAAATAGGCAAGTAATTATGATTTTTAACTGCATAGCCCAAATTGGGAAAATGCTGTTTCTTATCCATCTAAAATGGCTCATGATTGGGGGCAGCTGGGTAGCTCAGTGGATTGAGAGTCAGGCCTAGAGATGGGAGGTCCCACGTTCAAATCTGGCCTCAGATACTTCCTAGCTGTGTGACCCTGGGCAAGTCACTTAACCCCTATTACCTACCCTTACCACTCTTCTGCCTTGGAACCAATACACAGTATTTTTAAAAGTAAAGGTAAGGGTTTTAAAAAAATAAAATAAGATAAAATTAATATTATAGGGGGCAGCTGGGTAGCTCAGTGGAGTGAGAGCCAGGTCTAGAGACAGGAGGTCCTAGGTTCAAACCCGGCCTCAGCCACTTCCCAGCTGTGTGACCCTGGGCAAGTCACTTGACCCCCATTGCCCACCCTTACCAATCTTCCACCTATGAGACAATACACCAAAGTACAAGGGTTTAAAAAAAAATTGAAAAAAGCTTGAGAAACCCCCAGAGTAAGAAGAGAGATTTATCTCTCCACACTCCCTCATTATCAGAGCCAACTCAGTCATCATCATTATTATTGTTATTGCTGTTATCTTGATAGACACGAATTATATGTGGCCTACCACATTATAAATGAGGCTTTAACTAGATTAAGTGTAATGATTATACTTTATAGAAATTTGTAGGAATTAAAATTCCTATAATTGAAGGAAATATTCAATAAAAGAAATAAAATATAGATAATATTACTTTTTAAAACTGTCACTATGCAGTCTGCAAGAGTCCTTATTTAGAGGACCTCATTTTTATTTGAGTCTGACATCCCTTTTTTAGACAACTGTCTAAAATACTAAGTTGTAGAGAAGTTGCTCAGCTTCAGTGGTGAAGGGAATTTTCTCAACTAGGAGTCTTCTATATGAATAAAATCATAGGGGAGCAGCTGGGTGGCTTAGTGGATTGAGAGCCAGGCCTAGAGATGAGAGGTCCTGGGTTCAAAATTGACCTGAGACACTTCCTAGCTATGTGGCCTTGGTCAAGTCACTTAACCCCTCCCCCCCCCCATTGCCTAGCCCTTACTTCTCTTACCCCAATTGCCTAGCCCTTAACACTCTTCTGCTTTGAAACCAATATACGGTATTGATTCTAAGACAGAAGGTAAGGGTTTAAAAAAAATGAATAAAATTATAGGTCCAATTCCTATCCCTTGCTATATGACTAGATTTCTATTTTGCATTTTATTTTTAAAATGTATTTATTGGTTTCCAGTTCCAAATTCTCTCCCTCCCTCTTCACCCCCAAACCATTGAGAAGGCAAGAAATATGATACACGTTTATACATATTTATATATATGAAGGCATGCAAAAATGTTTCTACATTAGCCACATTCTGGGGCAAGGAGGGGGAGAACAAGAAAAATAAAGGGAAAAAATGTATTTTCTCCTGCTGTCTAACAGTTCTCCCTAGGTGGATAGCATTTTTCATCATGTGTCCATTGGAGTTGTGGTGGATTCTTGTATTTATGAGAATTAATAAGTCCTCCACAGTTGATCATTGTTATAATATTGCTGTTACTGTATATATTGTTCTCTTCTTCCTAATCACTTTACTTTGCATTATTTCAACTTGACCATATTTTTCTGATTATACATATTTTCACTGATTTCCTTCATGTTGCTTATAGCAGATTATCAATAGAAATGTGTTGCAGCCTGTTTATACTTCTATGTATCTCCCCATTCACCTTTGTGACACCTACGTCTGTATATCTCTATCTATCCATCCATCCATCCATTTGTCTGTCTATCCATCTATCTGTCTATCCATCCAACAGACCTTCCCTCCCTCCCCTCCATCCATCTATCTATCTAACATCTTTTTCTTTTTATTAATTAATTAATTAATTAAGAATATTTTCCCATAGTTACAAGATTCATGTTCTTTCCGTCCCCCCTCCCAGAACTGACAAGCAATTCCACTGGATTATACATGTATCATTCTAACATTTTTTTCAAAAGCCTCCTCTATTGAGGCTGGAGGTATTGTTTCTGTAGATTTAAGAGTCAAATGAAATGTTATGAAAATGGCTGTTTTTAACTGTCAGTTTGGTGAGATTGTTAAAAATGTTTACTGGACTCTTTGTGGTGGCAAAAAATTGGAAAATGAGAGGATGCCTTTTGACTGAGGAATGGCTGAACAAATTGTGGTACCTGTTGGTGATGGAATACTACTGTGCTCAAAGGAATAATGAACTGGAGGAATTCCATGTGAACTGGAATGACCTGCAGGAATTGATGCAGAGTGAAAGGAACAGAACCAGGAGAACATTGTACACAGAAACTGATACACTGTGGTACAACTGAATGTAGTGGACTTCTCTACTAGCAGCAATGCAATGACCCAGGACAATCCAGAGGAATTTATAAGAAAGAACACTATCCACATTCAGAGAAAGAACTGTGGGAGTAGAAACACAGAAGAAAAACAACTGCTTGATCACATGGGTCGACAGGGATATGATTGGGGATGCAGACTCTAAGCGATCACCCTAGTGCAAATATTACTAATATGGAGATGGGTCTTGATCAATGACACATGTAAAACCCAGTGGAATTGCTTGTTGGCTATTGGAGGGGGGTGGGATGAGGGAAGGGAAAGAACATGAATCATGTAACCATGGAAAAATATTCTAAATTAATTAGTTAAATAAATAAACTTTTAAAAAAAGAGTATTCGCTGGAGAGAAAGAAGCTGAAGAAACTGTTTTCCTGTCCTGACAGTAGGAATCTGGAGAAGGCAGAGATAAAGATGAAGAAGGAAGATGGATTTATCTTGGCAAAGAGAAAGACTGTGGTATACTGATTGAACCAAATGATATGAACTATATTCTCAGAATTGAGAATGTCACCATCATAGTGAAGGTTTGGGATGACTCTGGCAGAAATATTTTTTCACAGAAAGAAGGTGTACATAAATATCTCTATTTGTGTTTTGTTAGTGATTTCAATATTAAAAAACTTTACTTTCAACAACTAGGAGATCAAGAGATTTAATATAAAGAGATCTGAGTAATGATAAAGGATATTTCTCCAGTTGATTAAATATTTGCTTTTTAACTACTGTTTACAATATATAATGATGGGGCTGGAAGCTCTGAGCTTAGCTGATTGAGAGAGATGTTCAAATTATGTTCATCAGAAAATATAAAAAATGTAAAAATATAAAATATATTTATATTAAATAAAAAATATGAAAAAAAATCAGAAAAAAAGAAAATATATAAGCATGCCCCTGGATGAAATTAGACTTTGGGACAATAAAATTAAATATGAGAACAAATCAAGTACCAAGTTGAGGGCAGTTGACCCTATATAATGCTATATTTCTTGCTATATATGGAAAATACTCACAGAGAGATCAAGCACAGATCCACCAAAGTTACCAAAGGGCTTTTTAACTTTTGCACCATTGTCACCAGAAAGTAGAAGGCCAACCAACATGAGTAGCCCAGCTAGCAATATTGAGAACTAAAAAAGCTCTAGTCAGTACTTCCCGAGTCCTGGTTGGTCCTAAAAGCCCCAGGGTTACTCTTGCCCTGTGGACCCAGGATAAGTGTTGAGCTTAGGAGACTTGAAAGCTCATTGCCCTACCAGTTTTCTTTAGGCCTATCTGTCCACATTCCATAAATTCAAGGGCAGTCTAAGTGAGCGTAGCTGGTTTTGAGGTCTTTTATAAAAACCTCAGGACACTACAGTCATTTACTATAAGACAAGCAGAAAATGATGACATGATGGTCACAACAAAGAATGGGACAGGAAAGTCACCAAGTTTACAGAAGGAATTTGAAGTGACAGCCCAGCCTGTGGAATAACCTGCCCTGGTGGATGCCTCTTCCTATAGCTGGCACACCTTCTCTATATCACCACCATTACAAAAGCAGCAATTTGAGTGCCTGGGCTGAATACTGAAGTCTTGACATGCTGGCTGGGCTGGAATCCTGTACCCCATCTGAAATGGAGTGAAGTTTATCAGAGAAGGCTCCCTGGAGAAGGCAGGCTTTGAACTAGATCTTAAAGAGGTAACCGATGTACTATTTCAGGCACATTATGAAGTAATGAAGAAAAAAAAAGGTAATATCTTGGATCTCACTTCATCACTAAAGAATGGTTTCAAATTGAGGTAAAGGATGACAAATAACTAGAAATGAAGTAGGAGCTCATCAGTTCGGAGATGGCAGAATGAATTAAATTATATAGATGTAATAGAATACTATTATATTCTAAGAAATAATGAAAGGGATGGTTTCAAGGGGAAAAAACCTGGTATAAACTGATACTTGTATGAACTGATAACACTGAAATGAACAGAACCACAGCAATTTATATAATGACAACCACACTGTAAAGATAAACACCTCTGAAAGATTTAAGATCAACTCAGTGACCAACTATTTCCAGAGGACCATTGATGAAGCATGTATCCATCTCCTGAAAGAGACGACCGGAAGGACACTAGCCACTGTGAGGGGTAGCGAGGTTGTCCAGCTAGATCTCATGTATGAAGGACATTTATATTTTATTTTATCTTGTTAATTTGGGCTCAGAATTCCAGCCTACTGGGATATTTTTCAGTCTTAATCTTGTCATCCATTGAATTAGCTGCCCTCTTCCCAGGTCCTCTCTCCTGATTCTCCTACCAGTCCAAACACAATGTCAGGTAGATGCTATTATTTTCCCAATTTTACAGTTGAAGAAACTGAGATAAACAGAGATTAAAGGACTTGCTTACATAACACAGGGATGCACAGTTAGTGTCTAAGATCATATTTGAACTCAAGACCTCCAGTTGTAACACAGATCTCCCATAGCTGCTCTCAGGTTTATCCAATTATTCATTGACCCAGTTATTCTGTCCTTTCTAGTCACCTCTGACACACATGGATGCTAAACCCGTGGTCTTGCTTCATTCATGTACTGGCTTACAGATTTTCTTCTCTCTCCATGTCTTATACCTGGCAGGCTGTCCTAGGAGCCTACTCCTAAAAAGGAAGATATTCTGTATGTGTAACGTTCCTCCTCCACTGAGGAGAAGAACAGCTGGGAAGAATTAGATCAAACAATAAATACTTTGGGGAAATGAAGTCCAGTGCTTTTTTGTGGGCAACCACTGGACATCTCCTCTCACAGTTCTCATTGCTTTTTACTTCCTCTATTTACACAAGAAATCTAGGGTGCTGGCAGAATGGTGAGGATTAGAAAGGATGCTTCCTGGGCAGGCACATGGTGATGGGGGTCATCACTGCCAGGTTCTCTCCTTTGCCCCATGACTAACCTGGTTCTTGGCAGTTGGTGCCTTAATAGCAGTCAGTGTGAGAATTTTCATAGTGTTATTGAATGTTAGAACTGAAAAAGGAAGCAGAGATAATTGTGTCTGAAGTCTCACTGTTCTTCTCAGTCTCCATCATTGAACCATCATTCATTTCTTGCCTCTTTTGTCCTCTTAATCCTATCCTGTCCCTTTTTACATTTTTTCTTGTTACTTTATCAGCCCAAATCAATTCAGGTAGAATCTCCATACACAACTGCCAAATGAAAATATTTCTTTCACTATTTCCAGTCCTGTGTGAACAACTGCTACCTGGATGTCTGTGCCATTGTCATTTCAAATTCAACATATCCAAAATGGAGCTTAACATCTTCCCAACTAAACCTACTCCACCTCAAACATCTCTATTATCTCCTAGTTCTCCAGGTTTGCAACCTCAGAGCTCTCTTTAGCACTTCCCTCTTCTTCTTCCTCATCCTCCATATTCTGTCTGTTACCAACTCTTGTCCACTCAACGTTCCTCATATCCATCCTCTTCTCAACACACACACACACACACACACACACACACACACACACACACACACACACACACACACAGAACCACTTGCCCAAACTACTGGAATAGCTTTCTGATTGGGCTTCCTGCCTGCAGCATCTCCTCTTTCCAAACCATCCTCAACAAAATTACAGAAATAATTTTCCTTAGGTACAGGTCTGACTGTCATTATTCCCCAGTTGAAAAAATATCTAGCAGCACCCTATTATTTCTAGGACAAAATACAAGCTTTCTCCTGTTGGCTCTCTACATTCTGGTATCCATCTGTCATCCCAGCTTTATTTCACAATGGTCCCCATCAAGCCCTCGACATTCCTGCCCAGCTGGCCTATCAGCCATTCCAAGCTCTGCTTCTTGGTCTGGAAAGAGAAGAGAGAAAGAGAGAAAGAGAGAGAGAAGGGATACACATTTCTCAAATGCCTTCCATGGGCTAGGCCAGTCTGGGCTAAGTGCTTCACAAATATTATCTCAAAGGATGTAAAGTGAGCCGAACCAGGAGGGATGCAGATACCAGAAAGGAAATGCTGATCAACTAGGATGATGATCAACTATGAAAGGGCTAAACTATTGTCTGCAAAGCAAGGGACTCCTGGTAACAAAAAAAACCAACCAAACAAACAAAAAAAAACAAACAAACAAAAAAAACGCCATCCGCTGCCAAAGAAGGAGCTGTTGGGACCTGCCTGCCCATCAAAGCCTGCCATCTTTCCCATGCCTCCGAGTTTTTTATTGTATGTGTGCTATGTGTCTTCAGTCACAACATGGGAAATCTGCAAATATGTATTGCATGAAAGCACTGGTAGGACCTCTATGGGACTATTTACCACCTTGGGGAGGAGGAGAATCTGAATCACAAAATGTCAGAAAACAGTCGTCAAAAATTTTTTCTATCTATAACTGAAAAAAAATTCAATTAAAAAAATAATATATATACATAAAAATTATTTCATTTTATCTTTACAATGGCTCTAGAAGGAAGGTGCAATTACTCTCCCTGTTTTACAGTTGAGGGAACTGAGGTAAACAGAGGCAGAGAGGGACCTGCCCAGGGTCACACAGCCTGTCAGCGTCTGAGGATGGAGTCGTGGCGATCTGGGCTTGAATCCCAGACCGCCATGACTCCATCCTCGCCATCCCTGCTCAGACTCTGCAGCTTACTTCAAAGCAGAGCTCGGCCACCCTCTTCCCAGGGTCGCCTTTCCTCCTGCCCCTGAGGTGCCCTGTGACAGGAGGCACCAAATACCTACTTTAAAGTCTGTGGAACCCCGACCAGGCTCAGGATGCCCTTCATCCCCAGGGCCCTGGTGCTCTGTTGAAACTGGAGGTTTTCATTACGGACTTGGGGAGAGGGGGCATCCTCCAAATCCCCACCAGAGAGGTGAGAGGTCTGGCTGGACAGGGCCCCCAGAAAAGCCCTGGGCTGCTGGTCAGCGGCTGAGCTTGCTGGGACCAGCAAAACCTGAGGGAGCCTGAATTTGTGCCTCTGAGTTCTTCTTAACATGAACAAGAACGGCAGCCACCTGAGGTGGCGTTCCGAGGCCGCTGGAGCCCCTCGCCTGCTCTTACCGAGGGTGGGGGGCCGGCTGGCTTTGGGGGAGGCCCGCTTCGGGGACGACTCTGGATGGGGGGCCACGGGCTGCACAGGACGCGTCTGCTTGGCCGCCAGCTTCTTCAGGCTCACTTGTCTCCTGTCGAACATTTCCTGCACATCTTCCAGCTTCTGAATGACTTTGTCCGCATTTTCCTGCAAGAACAGAGACGTGGCAAACAGAGGTCAGCCGTCACCATCCTGTGAGGCGACAGAGAACCCCATCTGGCACACAGAGATTCTGGACCCAGAAAAACTGGGGGCTTTGGGATGCTTCCAGGCATTTTGCTGGGGGTCTATCCCTCCAGCTCAGGGGGTTTATCTTTTCTCTCTCTGAGGGGCTCGATACCAAGACAGGACTTCAGGATGTCTGATATTTCTTGACAAGCACATCAATTAGAAAAACGCCCTTGCTAGCCCCCCCGACCAAATCACCTTATTTTCTTAGGTGACATTTTATTTTCAAGTCATTGTTAGTGATTCAAGTGACTGTTCATTTTAAAATGGTGAACTATGGGGGCAGCTGGGTAGCTCAGTGGATGTAGAGCCAGGCCCAGAGACAGGAGGTCCTGGGTTCAAATCTGGCCTCAGACACTTCCCAGCTGTGTGACCCTGGGCAAGTCACTTGAACCCCATTGCTTAGCCTTTACCACTCTTCTGCCTTGGAGCTAATACACAGTAATGACTACAAGACGGAAGGTAATGGTTTAATAAAAAAAAAATAAAATAAAATGGCAAACTAAAATGTTCCCTTTGTGGCTAGAAAGATGAAATTTAGAGACAGAATGGAATTACACAACAAAATAATCAGCATCATGGCATAAGAACTGATAATAATAGAGCACTCTGAAGATTGCAAAGCATCTTACATACATTATCGTATTTGAATCTTGGAACTACTCTGTAAAATAGTTACTACTGATATTAGTCTACATATTTTACAGATAGGTAAACTGAGGCTCAGGTTGCATGACTTGCCTCTACCCATCTAGCTAGTAAGTGCCAGCATCAGGATTTAGAACCAGGATCTACCTGGCTTCAACTTTAGCACAAAAATACAGAATAGGGAAGAGGAGGGAATAAGCATTTATCTAGTGCCTGCTATGTGCCAGGAGATCCTCACAACAATCCCAGGAGGGAGGTGTGCTCATCCTCATTTTACAGTTGAGGAAATTGAGGCAAATGGAGGTTAAATGGCTTGCCCAGGGTCCCACACCTAGTGTTTGAGGTCAGTTTTGAACTCAAATCTTGTTGACTCCAGTCTCAGTACTTCATTCAGTGCACCACCAGCTGCTTCTTAATAATGATAAGGTAAGCCTGAGCCCAGGGATGGCCATTTTTGTGGCCAGGGACCAGCCGCTTTGGCTTGCAATACCAGCTTAGCCTCGCTGGGGTGGTTACCACAGGTCACAAGCACCCAGCACAACATGGAGGCAACAGGTCCTAATTCTAACAGCATTGCCCTTGGGTCAGGGAGCTGGGAAACCCAGTATGGTGAGGGGAGGACAGGGACTTCAGAGGAAGAACAACACTGGCACTGTGTTCTGAAAAAGTTCTACTGGATCCCACGTCATTGGCTGCCACTTACACAAAGTTGCTGAGTATTTATCGGACCACTTCTGGAGCCTGAGCCTTAAGGCAGGGACGGCTTCTGCCTTTGTGGCAGCTGGCATCCACTGCAGCACAGCCCGACTGGCAGGGGTGAAGGGCTCCAGCTTGTGCCCCTTCTGCTGAGAGGTGAGTCCTCTACCCCGAACCCCATGAAACCCCACTCTTCTTCCAAAGCAACCTGTCCTAGACCAGCCCCTTCCTCCACCCCCTGGCTGGGGGGTTCTCTCCCCCTTGAGAGGACCATCCATTGCTCTGCGTCTGTTCTGCGTTCATGCCTCTGCCCCAGGAGGATGCAAGCTGCTCGAGGCAGGAATGATTGTGTTGTTTTCTTTGTATCGTGAGAACCTAGCACAGATCCTGGCACACAGCAGGAGCTGAATAAATGCTCACGGATTGGCCGTTAGCCCAAAGAGATCTGGAGGGGAGGATACATGACACAGAGCAGGGGCTTATAAATGCTTTGTTGAACTGAACTAGGATGAGGGTCATCAGCAGATCTTAGAGCCTTGCACATCTGATCCTACAGTCTATGGGCAGAAGACTGCTGCCAGGTCCAGAGCCCCCTGGGAAACCAGGCTCCTGGGGGAGAGCCAAGGGTGGAAGTCAGGGTTCTGTCTGTGCTGCTCTGGATTCTGATAGGGCTTTTGGCTATCACCAGACAGTCCTGCCCATGGCAGGAGCAGGCAAGTGGGAACAATCAGCTGCCCCAGGGGTTGAGATTCAGGCTCTATAAATGGTCCAGTCAATACTGACTGACTTCATGACAGAATCTAACACTTAAGGCTGTAGGGGCTTATTGGAACTCTTGGAATAAGCAAGCCCAACGTGTTTGCTTCTCCTCCCTGCTCCCTTGTGGATGACCAGCCCTCCACCTGGCAACCTCTCCTTTGACCAGAAGAAACTCTAGTCTACAGCCTGAGATGGCAGTTGGTGGCATTTCTATCGATAGTCTTTGAGGGCTTCCAAGACACTGTAGGTCTGTGAGCTCAAGGCAACTCTGTGAGGCAGGTATCACTGCCAACTCCAACTTTATAGGTGGAAAAATTGAGAGGTGATAGAAGCATTGCTCGAAGGCTGGAAGGGGGCTCTGGTGAGGCCATCTCACCTCACATTTAATAAAGGTGGAAAAGGAGGCCCAGAGAGCCAGAGTGACTTGCTGAGCCAGAGGGAATAGTGGATAAGCAATAGGTTCAAATCTGACCTCAGTTATTTACTAGTGGTGAGACTCTGGGCAAGTCACTCAACATCTCTGTACCTCAGTTTCCCTCATCTATAAAAGGTTGGGGGAACCTCAAAGATTTCTAAGTTCCCTTCTAGCTCTAAATCGATGATCTCATACTCTCCGGAGGTCCTTTGGGAAACTATAATCCGATGTCTCTTCTGAGCCTCTCTAAAATGTACATGGCTGTACAAGGCCCAGGTCCCAGGAAGAGCCCAATAAATGCTTGTGGACAAAGGAGCTTTGGCTGTTGCAGCTCTAGGACCTCCTGGCTGGGACCTCGTGATGGCAATATCAAGAGGTAGGAAGAAGGGACCATTAGATAGCTCAGCGGATAGAGCCAGGCCTGGGGCAGGATGTTCTGGGTTCAAATCTGGCCTCAGACACTTCCTCGCTGTGTGACTTTGTACAAGTCACTGAACCCCCATTGACCAGCCCTTACTGCTCTTCTGCCTTGGAACCAGTCCTGAGTCTGGATTCTAAGAAGGTGAGGGTTAAAGAAAAACAAGGTGGGAAGTAAAGACTGAATTCTAAGTGGCCCCTAAAGGTATGGTGCTGTGTGGCATCAAGGCACGCTCATGGTGCTTTGCTCCCAGAAGAGAAGTTTAGAGGATGACAACAGTGTCCTCCTTCCCTGACTCCTCGGCTTCCAGGGACAGCCACAGCTATCCAAGAGACTGTCCCTCTCCCTGCTCCAGGACAGCAGTACAGCAAAGAAAGGTCCCAGAAATATCCTGGCGGGATGTCTAGCTTCTCTGAAAGAAACCTGGCATCACGCCAGGATCAGATTTTCTACCCACTTCCTTGCTGCCTTCCACGATCTTCGACAGCTAGTATGACTCAGGGGATAGAACACTGGGCCTAGAGTCCAGGAGGACCTAGGTTCAAATCCAAATTACTAAACCTGTTTGACACAGTTTCCTCATCTGTAAAACAGGGATAATAATAGCCCCACCTTCCAGGATAGTTATAAGGATTAGATGGGATAATAATTGTAAAGCTCTTAGCACAGTGTCTGGCACATAGGAAGAGCTATATAAATGTTAGCTATTATCTTTATTATTATTATTACTCACATCCATGCAGGTTCCTTCAGAGCCAAAGGGCTCTAATTTTGTGCCCACTCTTCTGCCTACTGTGGGGAGATTTGTATTTGTAGGGGAGAGCTCCCTTTGATAATGGGGGGTTTGCTTTGTGATTACTGTTCTAGCCAGACCACTTGAGTAAATGAGAACAAGGGCAGGGAAAAGGAGAGAGAGAGAGAGAGAGAGAGAGAGAGAGAGAGAGAGAGAGAAGCAGAGGCAGAGGCAGATGAAAAAGAAAAGACAAAAAAGAGAAGGGGGAAAAGCAGGAATAAGGAAGAAAGCAAAGATACTAAGTGGAAAAAAGATCCAGACTGAGAGAAAAGGGAAAGGAAGAAGGAAACGAGAGAAAAGGAGAAA
>NC_058132.1:683181053-683208432 GCF_016433145.1 Gracilinanus agilis
TCTCTCTCTCTCTCTCTCTCTCTCTCTCTCTCTCTCTCTCTCTCTCTCTCTCTCTCTCTCTCATTCATCTATCCCCCAGCTATATATCTAACTCTAGAACAGTCTCCTGAGCTTTGGTCCAATGTCACCAATTGCCTATAGGAAATGTGAACTGGCTGTCCTACAAGCATCTCTATCTCACTTATGTCCCAAACTAAACACACTCTCTTTTTTCCCAAAGGCCTCCCTCCCTCCCAGTTTCCCTGTTACATTTAGGGTGCCATCTCCCCCCTTCCCCGGGTCCCTCAGGTTAGCAGCGTCAGTGTGTGCCTTGCTCTTGCCCCTCTACCAGGAGTCCTTTGTACCTTCATCCCTGCCCCAGCTGAGACCCTGCCCCCTCCCTGGTGTGGGTCCCCATCCCTGTCAGGGCTTCGGCTGGGGCCAGGGCCTGCTCCAATGGGTCCTCCTCAGGGAGAGGCTCAGGCCGTCCCTGAGCCAGGCCTTGGGCAGCCCCCGCCGTCTCCTGTGCCCACCTGTCCTCTCTCCTCCAGCTGCTTCCGCTCCCTCAGCAGTTGCTCCACACGTGCCACGTTATCCCCAATGACTGTGAGTTTTGCCTGTACACCTATGAGGCTGTCCAGGGCCAGTTTAACCTGAGGAGAAAGTGAAGCACTTCAGAAACAAGCAGTGGGAGAGGGAAGGATGCACAGCCCCATCCAGCGCTGGTTGGTGCTGGAGCTCCCGAGGAGAGAACTCCCTGGGCTGTGGCTTCTCCCTCCAGTGAGCAGTTAAGTGAGGCCCCGGCCCAGAGGGTGGCCGGACGCGGCGCCTGGACCCCCAGGTTCCTGCCTGTAGGGGGTCTGTCGTCTCCCCCCATCCTGCCTCCCAAAGCCGGGCAGAACTCATCAGAGGCAGCGTTTAAGCACGTGATAGCCCTGCCTTTGCTCTTCACAACAGCCTAGAAGGTGGCTGTGATCATCCTCTCCATTTTACAGCTGAGAAACTGAGGCAAACGCACGGAGGGACCTTCTCAGGGTCGTCTCTCCAGGAAGCCCTGAGGCTGGATGGGAGCTCTGCGGGCGCAGTGCTCTCACCACCGCCTCACCTGGCACAAATAGCGGATACTTCCGCTCTGCCCCTCGGATCTCGGGTGGGATTGGCACCTGATCTTCCTCCTACAAGCCCACCATCTTATACCAGCTCGCTACCACCCGCTTCATCTCTGTGGGCCTCCGTTTCCTCGTCTGTAAAATGAGTTCCCTCCCAGCTTCTGTGATCTATCGGGATTGATCCTCCAGGACTGAGAGGAGGCTGGCAGATCTCGGGGTGCCCCCCAGCACCCCGTCTGGTGCGTGGAGAGCTCTGCTCCAAAGCTCTGCTCAGAAAATCGCCGGCCCTGAGAACAGGATGTGAGTCCTGCGTGGGGCTGCTACGTCAGCTTTCATTTCCTCGTGCTTGTGCTGGTGGCCTTGAACCAGAAGGGACCTTGGGCTCATCCAGCCAAACTCCCCCTTTTGGGTAAAGTGAGGTCGGGACAAGGAAGCCCCTGCCCAGATCCCCACAGGATGGAAGCCTGCTTCCCCTGACTCCAAATCCCACCCCTGGTCCCTCCCAGCCTTTCTTGCCTCTCTGGCCCAGGAAAAAGAAAGGATGTGGGTCTGGGCAGGGGCTGCAGAAGGGAGACAGATAGGCAAGAAGGGCCTGGACCAATGCTGTGCCAGTTCCTGGCTGGAGAAATAAATTCCATATTAAGAAGGGAGGAAAAAAGGAAAGGAAAAAAATACCTCTCGGAAATTGTGCTCAAAGTGCCTCAACTGAAGGCACTGGTTTAACTTCAGATAATGTTTGGTCCAGAACTGGTCAAAGGCCTTTTCTGTCTCATCCAGCTGTGCTAGTAACCTGTGAGAAACAAATAGAGGTCAGCACGATGGCGCCCCGACATTCTAGCCTGAGGCTAAGGACATTACTGTGATTCCAGGGGGCTGAAGAACCTCTTATTAATGGTGCCTCTCTGTGTCTTCAAGGCTTACAAAGTGCTTGACTGGTGTCCTTCTCCTTAAGTCATCCAACTTTTTGAGGTAGGTGCTATGACGATCCCCACTTTATAGGTGAAGAAGCTGAGCCCCCCCCCAAGGAGAAAGAGGGCCAGACCTGGGATCAGCTACACCACCCGGGACTCAGGATTAGAACCCTGAAAGCAGAAAGGACTTCCAAGGCCATGAAGTCCCACCTCTTTCCTTCCATATATCTGTGTCCATCTGTGAGGTCGTGCCTTTATGTGTCTGGGGCCATATTGGTACTGTAGGTGTGTATATAGCCATGTAGGTATATATGTGGGCACACCCAGATACAGGAACCTGAGGGAAAGGGGCACATGCTTGAGAGAAGAGTGGTGAGGTGGCTCAGTGGATAGAGTACAGAGCCTGGGGTTGGGAAGACTCATCTTCCCAGGTTCAAATTTGGCTTCAGACACTTAATTGCTGGCTGATGCCCAGGCAAGTCACTTTATCCTGTTTGCCTCAGTTTCTTCATCTATAAAATGAGCTGAAGTAGGAAAGAGCAGGATCTTTGCTGTGTGACCCTGGGCAAGCCACTCTACCCTGTTTGCCTCAGTTTCCTCATCTGTAAAATGAGCTGGAGAAGGAAAGAGCAAACCACTTGAGGATCTTTGCAAAGAATGGGGTCACAAAGAATCAGATGCAGCTGAAAAAACAACTGACTAGTCATTTTCCCATATATTATTTGTTTGGGGGGTATATTTCATCAAGATTTTTTTGTAGCTGTCCTTTTTTTTTCATTAGTAGGAATCCTTTGAAGGTGTGTGTGTGTGTGTGTGTGTGTGTGTGTGTGTGTGTGTGTACACAGGTATCCCTTCCACATCAAGGCTCAATGCCTGCATGATCTGGAAAGTCCACATAAAATTGTTTAGCCCTCCCTTTGTACCAGAGAAGAAGTCTGAATTTTTTCTTTTTCTTTTAAGGGGTATTTATAGTAGCTTATTATAAATTCTGGGTTAAGTATACATTTCTGAGTTTCTAAACTTTTTTCTGTGTCGTCTGTGGTTTCCCCAAAATTTCCCATTTAATTCACTAGAGAACAATTCTAAATTCATTTACTTGCCTTATCAAAATTCCCCTTCCTTTGAGGAGGGTGGGAGGAGGGGAAGGAAAGAACATGAATCATGTAACCATGGAAACATTTTCTTAATTAATCAATAAAAAATTTAAAAAATAAAAAATAAAACAAAATAAAGGCTTAAAAAAATTCCCCTCCCTTTTCCAACTCTATAACTATGTGAGGCTGCATTTTCCTCACATCCTTCAATCAAACATCACATCTGACAGATTAAAAGCAGAAGCAGAGAGGAGAATCCAGTTGTCCTCTTTCAAACCAGACAATGAAGAGATGTGTAAAAACAGGTAAAAATGCCATTCTTCTCTCTAATTGTTTTTGTTTTGGGAAACAATTATTTTTAATAAAATATTTTGTGATGTTGATACGCAGTGGGCTCATTATTTTTGTTTTTAATGAAGTAATGTTTTAAGTGATGAGTTTTCCTTTCTGACATGGTAACTCCTGATAGAAATAATCCATTTAAACAAAATTCCTTAGGGGAGAGGCTCAATAATTTTTAAGAGTGTAAAGGGATCCTAATACCACAAAGTTTGAGAAGCTCCAGACCAGAGCCTTGGCTGGATCCAATAAGATGAAGTTCATAGGGATAAATGTAGAGTCTTAGACTTGGGTATGAAAAAATTTGTCATTCCCCAAATCAATAAACGCCAGCGGTTCCCTATTGCCTCTGGGGTCAAACATAAACCCCTCAATTTGGTATTTAAAGGCCTTCAAAACCTGGACTCAACCTACCTTTCCTGCCTTATTATATTTTATGTCCCTTCATATATACTTTGTAGTATAGCCAAACTCCTTTTGTTTCAAACCCTTACCTTCATCTTAGAATCAATACTATATACTGGTTCCAAGGCAGAAGAGCGGTAAGGACAAGGCAATGGAGGTTAGTTGACTTGAACAGGGTCACACAGCTAGAAAGTGTCTGAGGGCAGATTCAAACCCAGGATCTCCCATCTCTGGACCTGGCTCTCCATCCACTGAGCCACCCAGGTACCCCAGAACAGGAGGGCTTTGTTTTTTTAAAGGAGACAATAATGAATCAAGCCACGTCTGAGACAGGAGGAGGATGAGCAGACCCATTTTGACCCACCTTTCCACTGTCAGGATGTTCTCCAGTTCGTCAGGGTTGAGCTTGCTGTTGGGATTCTTGCTGGCCGGTTCTCGGATGCACGACAGTAACGTGGCCCCCTGGCTCCCCGCCAACTTGAGCTCAGCCTGGGGAAAGGAAAGACAAACTGACATGTGACAAAAGAGATTTGGAGTCAGCCTTTATTTTTTTAGCCACCGAGGATGTTAGAGGTCCAGATGGGGAAACTGAGGCACAGGGAGGGACCTGGAGATGCGGAGCTGGCCCCAGTGTTCTCCCCACTCCTGACTAGGCTGACTCGGGGCTCCTTCCTCCGAGCCCTCTTTCCTCATTTGAGTTTACACCCCAGGAAAGGCTCTGCCTCGTCCCACCGATCAGGAGTGGCACTGACTGAACCCTGAGCGGCCACGTCTCTGGAGCTCAGGTTCTTAGGAGTGACCAGCTCCCTGGGAGGGGGCTGGAGGCAGCTCCTCCGTGCTCTGGATGGCTGGATGGTCACTGGTTCATCATGAGCACCTACACGTCAACACGCTGGGGCTCGACTTACTGTTTTGTTCCTGTCCAGACTCCAGCAGAAAAAATGTTCACAAGGAGGCTTGTGGACATTGGTTTTCTTCCTGAGAGATGATTGTTAAATATTTATCCACACCAGCTAGGAGGTGACCAGAACTCCTGATGCCATGGACTGAGAGATGGCAGGGCCTTTAGCAACCACCTATTCCAACCTTCACGGGGGTCCAGGGAAGTATACCACATTGCACGACTATGAGATGCTTCGGGAAGTCACCACCTCAGGTTCTCCATCAGTAAAATGGGGTTAATCACAGCACCCACCTCCCAGGGATGCAGGAGGGAGATCCGAGGATCAGAGGCAACAGAGATGGGGTGGGGGGGGGGGGGAGGAGGACAGCGAGGAGGCTCAGGGGATGGACAGCCAGGCCCAGAGACGGGAGGTCCTGAGTTCCGATGTGGCCTCAGACCCTTCCTGGCTGGGTGACCCTGGGCGAGTCACTTAACCCCCATTCCCTGGCTCTTACTGCTCTTCTGCCTTGGAGCTCATATTTAATATTGATTCTAAGGAGGAAAGTAAGGGTTTAAAAAAAGAGAGAACATAGAGTTGGCAGCCATGGAGGCTCTGAGAAGTTAAGTGACTCCCTGGGCCACTGGGAGCAGAGGGGGCAGAGCCCAAATGTGGCCAATGCCCGGTCCCAAAGCTGAGAGAAGCAGGGAAATGCTTTGTGAGGCTGAAAGTTTGCCTCAGTGTGTGTGGCTTCTGGGGCCCTCCTGAGGGCTCTGCCGCCAGTGCCCAGGGGCCAGTCGCCAGCCACTGCCTTCCCCCAGCCCCACGGGCCACAAGGGGTACCTTCAATTCGCCGTGCCGCTCCATGTGTGCCTGCAGGAGCTGCTCTGTGCACTGGACATCGTTGGGCAGCTCCGTCTCGGCCAGGTCCGTCCCGAAGGTCTGTAACATCTGGGCTGTGGTCTTCACTGTCACGGCAAAGTTTTCTATGGCCTGGGAGGTCAAAGGCGGGAGGATGGTTAGAGCTCATCAGCCAGGGTGCCCGGATGCAATATTGTGGCGGAGACCCACACTCTGGCCATCTCCATTGTGGAGGAGGAGGAGGAGGAGGAAGAAAAAGATGAGGAGGGAAGAAGAAGAGGAGGAGGAGGAGGAAGAAAAAGAGGAGGAGGAAGGAAGAAGAGGAAGAGGAGGAGGAGGAGGAAGAAGAGGACAGGAATAGGGATAGCACCTGCCATCTCAGGAAACAGCCAAGGACAAAATTTAGTCTTAATAGAAAAAAACTCTTCCTCTCTATTGAAGTCATCCCCAAGTTGGAACCATTTGCCTTGGGAGACAGCAGGTTCTCCCCAGCACTGAAGGTTTATCTGGCATCACGCTTAGAAAAACCAGAATTCAAATCCTGCCTCAGGTGCTTAGCAGGTGTGAGACCTTGGGCAAATCACTTCATCTCAGCCTCAGTTTTCTCATCTCATTTATACATTTCCTCCATATCTGTACTGTGCAGTCCAGCTAGGCTCATTCTCTTTCAGTTCTCCACACATGTTATGTCATCTCTCAATTCCATGCCTTTGCCTAGGCTGTGCCCTCTACCTGGTCTATATGTTTCCTTCCTTCTCCTCCTTCCCCTTCACCTCTTAGAACCCCTTGTTTCCTTTAAATTCAGCTTAAACCCCACTTTCTACATGAGGCTTCTCCCCTTACCCCAGCTTCTGGTGCCTCTTCTCCCCAATATTATTTTTTTATTGTGTATTGTTTCTGTATGCACAGCTTGTCTTCCCTAATAGAGAAGAGAACCTCCTGGAAAGTCGGATTGTTTCATTTTTGCCTTTGCATCCCTAGCACTTAGCACAGTGCCTGATACAGATAATCAATCCTTATTGATAAACTGATTAATTCATGTTTTATTGGAGATGAAGCCTGGAGTCTTTTCCAGCTCAGCTAGAAGCTCCCCAGAGACTCTCTGAGGCCTCCCAAAGATACTCTGAGGCTCCCCAGAGTCCCCACAAGGCTCCCCAAAGTCACCCTGAGGTTCCTGAGAGTCCTCAGAGACACCCTGAGGTTCCCCAGAGTTGCCCAGAGGCTCCCCAGAGTCCCTCCAAGGCTCCCCAGCCTTCCTCACCCAAAGACCAAGCAAAGAAGGAGGGTGCCGGCTGGCAGAATCTTAAAGCTGTGCCAGGCTCCAGACCAGGGGCTCTATCTACCATCTGTGACCTCTAATTGTTACAAACGTGCGGCTTCAGGTTTTGTAACAAGGAGGCTGAGCAGGTCGGTGGCCTCCCGGCATCCTGAGATCCTCCAAGCTTCCTGACAGCCCTTCCTCTGGATTAGGTCTCACCAGGGTTGGGTTGGAAGAGAGCAAAGGCCTGGGAGCAGAGCCTGGCTTATCAGACTCCCTTTGTCTACTGTACACAGAGCTGGCCCCCGAGGGCAGGGTCCTGGGAACCAAATCACCAAGTGGGGGACAGAAGGGCCAGCAGAGATGCCCACAAGGCCACAGCCTCCTGGTGCCAGGCCGAGAGGGGAGAGATGCCAAACAGTGGCACTACAGACAGGCAAGGCCTCCTCCTCCAGGCTGCCTGGGGGCTGGCCTGGATTCTGTCCGCTTTGGTTTCTCTCCTTTGGCTGCTGGGGCAGTGAAGAGGGGAAGGCCTGAATTCAAATGAGGCCTCAGACTCTTCCCAGCTGTGTGACCCTGGACAAGCCACTCCTCCTTGGTCTGTCCCACCTTCCTATGGAAAAGCTTATTCCCTTCTCCTGATAAGGCTATCCAGATAACAACAAAGACTAGCTCTTTCCTTTTCCAAGTACTCCTCTTAAGAGAAGCTGCTTGGCTGAATAGAAAGAAAGCAGGGGCTGAAGCCACTGAGAGGAGGGACCCCCGAGGCCATCAGAATGCCCAGCAGATCGCCGAGTCACCCTGGCATCATGCTCTCCTTCACCAGGGTGCTAACGCCCACAGAAATAGTTCCAAATGCTTAAAATAAAAAATGTGGTCTTACAATGGAAGCCAACGATACGAAAATATAGTGGTCTAAATATTTTCTAAAACAAGCTTACAGAGCCTAGGCCGAGAAATCCTGCTCTCAGTCTTGACCAAATGGCTGGCCACTATTTCTCGAAGACCTCCAGGGAGGGAGCAGCTCCCACGCCCAGAGATGACCCACCCATTCCACTTTGAGGTGCCTCTACCTGTTGGGAAGCTTTTTTCTGGCATAGAACCTGAACCAATCTGTTTGCAACTTGCACCCATTCCTCCTGGGTCTGCCTCCTGAGTCCAAGCAGCACGAGTTCATGGGACATCTGGATGGAAGGCTCCAGAGCTGGACGAGACCTCAGAAGCCTCCTCATTTTAGAGAGAAGGAAATTGAGGCTCAGAGACATTAAATATTTCTTGGAGGAGTATCTGAGGTAGGATTTGATTCCTGGTCCTCAGTCTCCAGAGCTAATGTGATTTCCACTGCCCAGTTGATAATTGGGGCAGTATTGATGCTGTATATAGTGATGAGGAAGATAGATGAATAGTAGATAGCAGGAACACAGTTCCTCAGGCCACATCTTCCCATTTCTTGGGACATCTAGCCACTGTGTATGTGTGTATGTGAGAGAGACAGACAGACAGACAGAGACAAAGAGAGAGAGAGAGAAAAAGAGATGGGGTGGAGGAGAAAAGGAGAGAGAGAGAGAGAGAGAGAGAGAGAGAGGTGGAGGTGGGGAGAAAAAAAGGACAGAGACAGAGACAGACAGAGTGGGCCTGAGACTGAAAGAGAGAAACAGAGAGATAAAGTCAGAGAGACAGAGAGCCAAAGAGAATCAGAGAGCACACACCACATTTCTCCACAATCTCACCAACAAAAACAAGCAATAGAGGACCCACTGAGTGGTCAAGGGAAATGTCTTTACCTGCTATACCCACCTCCATGCTCTCTTCCACAGGGAATACTTGCTTTTTACTAACTCCACATAAGGAGCAGGGACAGCTAAATGACACAATAGATAGAAGACCTGAATTCAATCTGGCCTCAGATACTTATTAGCTGTGTTACCCTGGGCAAGTCACTTCACCCTGTTTGCCTCCGTTCCTTCATCTATAAAGTGATCTGGAGAAGAAAATGGCAAACCACTCCAGTTTCTTTGACAATAAAAGATTATGATTCCAAATGGGGTCACAAGTCAGACATGACCAATCAACTAAACAATCAAAATGAGCAGAGCTACTTGCAAATTTGAGGAAAGTCAGAAAACAATTGATATTGGCTATTGACTCACAGCTACAACAATCAACAGAGCACCTACTGTCACTGTGCTATGATTTATTATTATCAATTATGATAATAATAATAACACTTGTGTAGTTCTTTAAAGCTTGCAAAGCACTTTACAAAGGTTATTTCATCTTCATAGTAACCTTGGGAGTTGGGGTTGTGATTGTCCTCATCTTACAGATGAGGAAACTGAGGCACATAACAGTTAAGGGACTTTCCTAGGGAACATCGGGCTAGCAAATGTCTGAGACTAGATTTGAACTCAAGACTCCCTGACTTCAAGTCCAATACTTATTCCAAAGTTGGACTGGGAATTAGGGACATGGAAAGACTGAGTATATCAAGATGAAAATGAAACAAGGGTGAAGTGTTCTTTCCACCATCAAAGTGCCCCCCTCTAAATATGAGATTCTGCTTGATGCCAGAAGTCAATGGCCTTTGCCTTCTGCACCAAATCTGTCTTACAGGATGGGGCAGATCCTTTAGTCTGTGGCTGGGAACCAGGAGGCTTTGATCGCTGGAAGTCCTCTTAGAACCTAGGATTTGGAGTCAGGTAGACTTAGGTGCAAAGCCTATTTCAGACATAACTTACCTACTAGCTGGGTATCCCTAAGCACATCATCTGCTCAACCTGAGCCCTGGTTTCCTGTACTAACAATACCAACCTCACAGCAGCATCACTTGCAGGATCGAAGAATCCCAGATTTAAGGACTTTACAGGCCATCTTATCCAGCCCCCCCACCCTTTTTATGAACAGCTTTGTGAAACCCAGTTATCTATCCTGCCCAAAGTCAGGAGACAGTAGATGACAACTTTGCTGTGTGAACTCTTCCTGACTCTGAGTTTTTTCCACTGATAAGCCATATTGCTTATCAAGGCAAAAGAGATCATGTGTATAAAGTACTTTATACAATCTTCAGCAACAGACAAATATCAGTTTTTATTCTGATCCTTATTATTACTGTTGTTGTTTGTTGTTATTATCACCCTTCATTCATCCCCTTACCCCCTCCAGGACTTTCAAGGACAGACCCTTCACCCAAGTTGGTACTCACCGTTCGATGGTGTATCCACTGTCCATGGCCATACTCTAGGGTCCCTCCCAGCTCCCGTGTCAGCTGGCTCTTATCAATGTAGCCATGGAGATCAGAAACAGAGTTCAACATGATGATCTACAGGGACAGATACAACCCACCCACCCAAAAGAAAAACATAATTAAAGATGTGTCTCTCAGACCACTGGAAAGCAGCTCCCTGAAACTGTCCTCCTTTATGTGAAGGATTCACTCAGATGTTCTTTGATCTTCTTCATCACATTCACTGGGTGAATATGCACTCATCCTGCCCACATACTATCCATACATGTGCTTCCTACCCCAGAATAGGGCAAAATAAAGAATTCAAAGCATCGTCTTGTTCAAGGAAAGGTGAGGAACTGGGAACCAAGGACCCTGAGCTCAGGTCCATTGACCTGCTCTACTTTCTGTACCCCACAATGTTTTAGCCAAAAGCTATCTTTCCCTTCATCATTTATCTCAGGATTTATCACTGAGGAAGCAAAACAGATTCAAGAAGTGTTTGTGAATGAATGAATGAATGAATGAATGGGGACTAGAGAATTGGCCTCAGATTCAGGAAAATGTAGGTTCAAGGATAGCCTCTGACATAGATTGTTTGTGTGACTGAGCAAGTCATTTTGTCTTTCTACCCCAAAGAACTCTTTTAAGATGATAAGAGCAATCTGTAGTGGGAGAGAGAATTTCCTCACCAGAAGTTCCCAACACCAATTCAATCACCCATGTGATCCCAAAAGGAAAAGAGAAATTAAGTCAGGTCAGCTTCAGGGGAGTCTCAAATTTCTTGGTTTCATTCTTTGTTTTTGTACCCTCAGCAGATAACACAGAGCCTAGCCTAGACCAGATGCTTAATAAATGCAAGTTTGATGATGACTGCTTGGATAATTGATTGGATGGTGGCCAAATTTTGGTTTCCATCTTTCCTGGATCTGTGATTTCTCAGGTGGAGCAACTTCTCCCCCATCCCCTGCCTAATAACCTCTCCTCCATCACTACTTCTCTTTACTTAGCCTGTGGATTTTAAGATTTGCCAAAGTGTTCACCACCCAGTGGCTGACCTGATGATGAGTATTTCTGAGCTTTGTGAGGCTGGTCCTTAGGACATCCTAGGCTCCAAGTGTGTTATTTAGAATTACTGGGGTTCTATTTGGAAGTTTTGAGCCTAAAGATATGTAGTGTTTGACAAACTTCCTGTGGACATGTGGGGGACCTTGGAACTACATTTCCCGTGGTCCAATGGGTTTCCTGTTTTAGATGACTTCTTCAAGATGAGAGATGACTTTAAATATTTGGAAGGGGCTTTGAACTTCCTCTTGGCTACCTGAGCGGGCTCGCTGGCATACGAGACAGACAAGATGGAAGAAGATAGGTACTGGCGGGCAATTTGAATAGATCATAGCCAGGCGCGTGGTCGATTTATCTCTATCAGCATGGCCTTAATTAAAATACTAATTTCCCTGATAAATCCAGCCTTCATCATTTTATTTTTAGTTTTTTTAATTTTTTTTAAACCCTTGTACTTCGGTGTATTGTCTCATAGGTGGAAAATTGGTAAGGGTGGGCAATGGGGGTCAAGTGACTTGCCCAGGGTCACAAAGCTGGGAAGTGGCTGAGGCCAGGTTTGAACCTAGGACCTCCTGTCTCTAGGCCTGACTCTCACTCCACTGAGCTACCCAGCTGCCCCCATAGCCTTCCAGCCTTCATCATTTTTAAAAATAACACAAGGCAGATAGAGCCAGGGTCACCTGTGGTAGACAGCATATTGTAGGGTTTTGGTTTTTAATCAACTCTGCTATCCTCTTCTGTTTTATGGGTGAATTTATCCCATTCACATTCACAGTTATGATCACTAACTGCAGGGTCACCTCTGGGTTGCAAGAAGGCATCAGAGGAGGATATTAGTGGAAAATGTCCATTCTGTGGCTGCCAAAATCCACATCAGATTTGACAATACCCCCAAACTTAAGATAAGAAGTATCAATTCTGGGATTTCCTCAAATAAATTCAGAAAAAAACAGCCTTCTATTAACATTTTAAAGGAATGCTGACACAGTATTCATACTGATTTTCTTACTGAGATAAGGAGGAAGGGGAAGCTTTTACAATTAAAAAAGAAGTAGTTGTACCACTTCATTGACACCAAAGGACTGGTGGCTTAATCGATCTACCACTCAGGAAGAATTTAGTGACAATCGTACTATGTGCCAAGCACTATGCTGGCCACTAGTGATGCAAAGAAAAAAATAAAACAGTTCCTGTCCTCAAGGAGCTTACATCCTAATGGGGAAAGACTCTTTCAGAATTACTCCATTCAACAACACATAACAGACAGATCCAGTGAAAGATAGATTCAGTAGAAGATAAGAGGTAGCTAGGCAGTGTCATAGTGGATAGACAGAGCACTGGTCCTAGAGTCAGGAAGACCTGAGTTCAAATCCAGTCATGACTAGCTTTGTGACCCTGGACAAGTCACTTAACCTTAGCCTGCTTCAGTTTTCTTAACTATAAAAAATGGGATAATCAAAGAACCTGCCTCCCAGGGTTGTGAGAATCAAACTGAAACAGTTTGTATAAAACCACAGCCCAGTCTCTGGCACATGTGAGGCACTTAATAAATGCTTATTCAAACCTATTCCAGATAAACTCTTTGGGGACAAATCCTGTCCCCAAGCTTAATACATGCTTGTTAGGGGATCATTGATTATCATGGTGCTAAGTCACTACCAACTCTCCCTGAGATGAAAACCTCCTCCCCAGTAACCTCTTACCTCCAAAACACATTCCTCTCAAGGCATGTTCCTTTGATTTAATCATTGACATCTGACATTCCTCCTTTTTAGCCTTTCAGCTGATTCTTTGCCAATGACAAAGTCTTTCTGGTATTACTAGACAAGAAACTGTCCTTAATCCTGTTTGGCCATGAAACACCCATCCACAAGTGTGTAGGATCAAAATACTGAAAATCAGAAGGAACTTTAGAGATCATAGTCCAACTCTCCCATCATACAAATGAAGAAACTGAGGATCATAAAGAATCACAATTAACAGAACTAGAATTGGAAGGGGCCTCAAAGACCTTCAATGTCAATCCCCTCATTTTATGTATAAGGAAACTGAGGTCCAAAGAACTTAAATGATTTGCTCAGATCACCAAGGTAGTGTAAAGTAGAGCCATGAAGGAACCCCAATATTCTCATTCCTAATCTAGAGCCCTTTCTACCATACTGAATATCATATGGTGCCTAGCCATACTGGGACACTACCTAGGGAACTGGACATGGCACAGCAATTCCTGGTTAGTCCCTGGGATGGCTGGTTAGCCTATTCCAGATGTTTGAAGTAGCCTAGAAGCCATAGATGCCCATCCGGTGGTTAAAGGAATATTGGTACACTTGCTGGGGCAAGAGGGGTCCTAGAAAAATGTTGACGCTAGGGAATAAAAATTAAACCTATTTTTATACTGAAAAAAAAAACATTGACACGTAATAGGAATATTTTTATATATGACTTCACATTTCACATTCTAGAGGTAGAGGTATTGTGTATATATTAACATTGCCATATTAATATAAATACATCAATATTAATATTACATTAACTTAGGCAGCTAGTTGGCACAATGGATAGAGCATGACACCTGGAGAAAGGAGGACCTGGGTTCAAATCTGACCTCAGACACTTCCTAGCTGTGTGACCATGGGCAAATCATTTAAACCCATTTGCCTAGTCTTCCCCTTTCTGTCTTAGAGTTGTTTCTAAGATAAAAGGTAAGGGTTTAAAAAAGAAAGATTACATCAACTTTTTATTAAGTTTTACAACAAATATAGTCTTAAAACAAGTAGAATATAGTCATAATAATAATAGATACTTTTGCAAAGTTTATTATTCCATAATTTATTTCATCTGAGCCTCAGAGCAGCCCCATGAGGGTAATAGTAGAGGTATTTTCTTTTTCAAGTGAAGAAACTGAGATTTGGAAGATAAATGCAACTCTCTCCCTTTATGAGAAAGCAAAAGAGGAGATGGAATTGACATTTTTATTTTTGTTACTCATTCGTATGCCTGGGAAAAGATCTGATGAGTAATAAGGTTGACTTAATGGTTGATGAAACTTAAGGACAGTCTCAGTTTGGGAAGTTCTGGAAACCTCTTTTCCTATGTGACCTGTGTATAACCGAGAGCATTTTATGCATACAAATATCAAGTTTTAATCTTGGTGTGAAATCTACTTTGGGGAACAGGGAGTGGAGGAATGGGGTAGTTAGCAGAAGAAGGGCAAAAAGTTCATTTATATTCCTGGAGTTTTCGTCAGCTTTGTTTTGGTTAATAGGCAATGTTCCTCACCTTCATTTATAAATGTTTTTGTAACACACTAAGAAGTTTTAACACTTAACATTGACACTTGTGACTTGTAAGACCTTGGGCCTCAGTTTGCTCATCTGTAAAATGGGGGCATGTCAGCTGCCCTCCAAAGACCCCTGTAACTCTAAATGTATAGTTCTATGTGTGACCTCAGGCTTTATCTCCTTTTTGAATCTCAGTTTCCTCACCTGTCAAAAGGGTTATTCTAGATAGCCTCTGATTTCTAAATCTCTTCTCCTATTTTTAGCATTTAAATATTGTTGGGAAAATCCTCCTTAACAAGGTTCCATATGGGGGCCAGTAAGCTCCAAAAACTCAAGATCAAGGCCATACTTAAAGCAACCAGAGAACGTTGATAGATTCCATATCTCCCTAGCTAGACTGGACTTTCTTATTCTCTGTTGCCCTTGAGCAGTGCCCTAGATTTCCCCTTCTCCTGAATTCTTACTTCTCCTTGTGTCCAGGCCTTCCCTCTATCTCATCAGCTCTTAAATGCGAGCCACTCCCACATTCCCTCCTTCTAATTACTTTTGGATGGTGGTTCTTCTAAAAATAAGACTTTTCTAGCTGAAGACAAGCCATTAACAAGTTTAAAATGCATTCCACATCCAGGAAAGGGAGGGCGGCTAAGTAGTTGTCATGGAAACACCTTATGGTTTCTTGGAAGCTTGGTAAGCAAAGTCCTATTCAACAGATGCAATTTTCCCAGCAAATCCTGGGATCTTGTTGCCTAACAGAATCATCCAGGCTTCTCCCTCAGATCACCCCGATGGCCACACAACGGGAAGGAATGCTGTGGGCTGTGGACTTTCTCTTGTGACTAATGAAACTAAGCCCTCTCTTCCCACCTGCTACTCCCTGTCTTGGCTTCCAAAGGGATTGCAATGTAGAGATCAGGGTTCAACAATAAGGAAGAGCCTAATTTCATCACAAAACTGCTGCAAGACCCAAGTTTAACATATTCAGTTTTAAAAAATCCAAAATTATTATGCCCAAAGGGCTACAAAACTGTGAACTCTTTGATCTGGTAGTACCACTAACTGGGTCTGTATCCTAAAGAGATAGGGAAAAAAGGGGAAAAGATCTACTTGTGCAAAATTATTTCTAGCAGCTCTTTTTGTGGTGGAAAAGAATTGGAAATTGAGGGGACGCCCATCAACTGAGGAATGGCTGAACAAATTGTGGTACATGCCAGTGATGGAATACTATTGTGGTATATGAAATAAGTAAGATGATTTCAGAAAAAGCTGGAAAGATCTGCAGGAACTGATGCGGAGCAAAATAGAGAACCAGGAAAACATTGTACATAATAACGGCAATATTGGATGATGATTATGAAAACTTGGCTACTTCCAGCCAAGCAATGATCTGGGACAATCCTGAAAGACTTATGACACTGAATGCTATCCATCTCCAGAGAAAGAACTGTTGGAGTCAAATAGGTACAGGTCGAAGCATATCATCTTTCACATCAGAGTATTTATGGTTTTATTTTGGTGTTTTGGTTTTGTAGGAGTTTGCTCTTATAACAATGACCAATCTGGAAGTGTTTTGCATGATGATAAAAATAAAATAAACCAAAAAAATTTTTTAATTCAAACTTTAAAGGCCTTGGGAAGAACATTTTTAAAAGAAAAATAAAAGCAGTAAGAGACAGAGTCTGGTCCAACACATGAGGGAACACAGATGATGGATATGGCCGTGCATAACAAAATCTAATTTTGCTTTTTTTTTGTTTTGTTTTGTTTTTAAAGATTTGGTTGTGTGTGCTTTGTGTAAGGAGACTAGAAGCTGCTCTTTTGAGCACACATATGTATAGCTATACACATATTTTCAGTATGTGTGTATATATTTACACAAGCTCCAAAAAACTCTCATTTTGGATATTCTGTCCACTTATACAGATCATTAGCATATGATGGCAGCTCAGTCTGATTTCAGGAGTTGCTATGGCCAAAAGTATTATCACTAGTTAACCAGTTTTCTAATAATGAACTTCTTGGCATATACTAGAAGAATTTCTAACATGATGGGCCCCAAGCAAATGATGGTTAAGCCAGCATAGTCAGCTATTTCTCTCCCCTTTTCTCTATCTCAAGCTCTGATTCTCACTATTGCTGTTATCTATCCAAACATCTATCTATCCATCCATCCATCTATCTATCTATCTATCTATCTATCTATCTATCTATCTACCTACCTACCTGTCTGCCTTTCTGCCTGTCTACCTGTCTGTCTGTCTGTCTATCTGTCTATATCTCAGAGCTATATCAGCAGATAGGGAGAAGGCTGGCCTAGGAGTCAAAAAGATCTGACTCTGACATCTGACTCTGACATAAATTAGCAAGTTGACCCTAGGCAAGTCACTGAACCTTCAGACCACTCTAACCTAACCCCCTCCTTACCTACCTACTAGACAACTATCTAAGATCATGAGTTTGGTCATTTAATTACCTTTGTGGCTATAGCAAGTGTGGTATAGAAGAGAAAATGATGAATTTAAAGTTGGAAGAACTGAGTTCAAATTATGACCCATATGCTACTGACTGCCTATGTGATCATCTTGGACTACCTGTTTGCTTTCTGTGTGCCTCTCTTTCCTAACTTGGAAATGAAGGGAGGATTGGTCTAGAAGGCTTCTGAAGTCCTTTCCAGCTCCAGATACATAGTCCCATGACCTCTCTTGAGTTTTTTTTTAACCCTTACCTTCCATCTTGGAGTAAATACTGGGTATTGGCTCCAAGGCAGAAGAGTTGTATAGACAGGCAATGGGGGTCAAATGACTTGCCCAGGGTCACACAGCTAGGAGATGTCTGAGGCCAGATTTGAACCTAGGACTTCCCATCTCTAGGCCTGGCTCTCAATCCACTGAGCCACCCAGCTGAGCCCTCTCTTGAGTCTTAATGTAAAATGAGGGGGTTGGAAGAGATCTTCCAACTCTGCCTAGAAGCCCTGTCATTGTCTTGATTCTAAGGTCAGCCCTCCAGCAGCTGCCTTATAGTGTCAAACTTTTAGAATTAATTTTAATAAAATGTACTGTGGTACGGGGACACAAGCTATTTTTATCAAAAGTAGCTAAAGGCAGTCTCGTCCCCCCAGTCTCGTCCCCCTTAATAGCAATACCCTCCCTCTACTGATTATCACTAGTTTGTCCTGCCCTTGAACTTGAATGACTCTGGAAAAGAGTGAGACTGACTATGCAGCTCTGCCTCACTTTGACCCAATTCATACGCAAGCCAAGAAATCACCCCATAATGCCACTGGCTTTCTTTCTAAGTAACTTCCTAAGAAGGCTAGGTAACAACATCTCTAATGTATTGTCTATCTTGTATGTATGTGGTCTCCTCTATTAGATTAGGAGCTCCTTGAGCACAGGCGCTGTCTTTTGCCTTTCTTTGTAACCCAGCATTTAGAATGGGCCTGGCACAGAGTATGCACTTACTGAATGGAGAATGGAAGGGAATGAACATTTATTAAGTGCCTACTCTGTGCCAGACACTGTGCTAATCACAGTACAGATACAATCCCATGTGATTATTATTGACTAATCAACAATAAAGAAAAATAGCTCCACATCAGGATGACACGGTTGCTTTCAGTTCAGAATCACCAGGGAATAAGAAAATTATCTATTGATATAAATGTTTACATATGTACATTCTACGTGGCAAGAGCCTCTTCTTATAAGACATTGGGAATATATCTGGAACTTGGCCAAATCTTTTAAAGTATCAAATCCCAACATTCTCAGCATGTGAGTTTCAGAGGTTGGCAAAAGGCACTGAGTTCTCATTTTCTATAAGGAAAAAAAAGGTTTGAGTAGCTCATAGAAAGTGTCAAGAGTTTCCTTCATTTTTTTAGCTTTTTTTAAAGCCATTTTTTGCTGAGTTCAGGTTAACTGAATCAGAAACACCTGGCTACATTTCCTGTGATGCTCATCTCAGCTCTTAAATCCAGAGGAGGGAAAGTTCTTTGGCAGGGGAGAGGATAGAGAAAAGGAAAATAAACTCTGAGGATGGCTAAATCCCAAAGGATGCAGAATCAATCATTTAAGAAGTCTGATAACAAACATACTTAGAACTGGAAAGGGAAGAGCCCCAATATCCATGTATCCTTTCTTCCTTGAAGCTTTCAAATCCACCTCTTCTTCTTTTCCATCTTCCTGTATTACCTTAGGCTAAAATTCTAATGACCTCTGCCTTTACCACTTCACTGGCATTCTAACTGACCTTTCCACCCCAGTTTAATAAATGTTTATTGGATCGAATTGAATTATTCCCATGACATTGTGCCTTAACAAACTCTGATGTGAATTATTAAGTATCTCCTATGGGTAGGTCTCATCTCTGCAAGTTCCTTAGGGTATGGACCACATTTTATCTTTCTATTTCCATTATACCCTCCCCTCCCCATCTCATGCATGTCATCCCCAAGTTAATCTTGGGAATTATAATCCTATAAAAATCATTTTCATCACATCCCATACACACTGCCTTCCTCAGCCTGATATAGAAGAACAAGGGGGCAGAGGATGAGGACGGGGATGAGAAAGGGGAGAAGGGCCAGGAAATGGAGAGGAACTGAAGAAAAAGAAGAGCAGAGAGGAGGAAGGAATTGGAGATGAGATTAGAGGAACAAGTCTTGACAAAGAAAATGAAAGATGGAAGGGTGCGCTTACCGGTACCTTCATTTTAAAGTCATCTCTATAGAGTTTAATGCCAATGTCAGCGATGGTCCTTTGGATAAAGCGGGATGGCCGAAGGACAAAGACGAGCTGCAGGTTTCCTGGAAATGCTCCCTGGAATAAAGAAAAAAGTTTATGAGAAAAAACATCTGACACCCAATGTCCCCTGCACCCTGAACCTCAGGCTAGGTGATACAGTGGGCCTGAAGTGAACCACAAGGAACTAAAGGAGAAAGGGAGAGGGACCCGGGGAAGTGGCCCACGGAGCCCTGATTGAGTGTGGATGGAAGAACCATCTCAGGCAGGTATGGGAAAATGGCATGCTTCTCTTGGTAGAAAGTATGTTCCTAGAGAGCTAGGACTCTCAGTTGTCTCCCCTACTCCTAACACAGTTAAACACAGCACACAGCAGACACTTCCTAAATAAAACTGTTTAGAATTCCTCACCTCCAATCATGAGATCTCTTCCCCTCCCCTCTTTGGTAGTAAATGCTCTGCACATCCCTTGAGTTCCTAATTCCTCTTCTCCCTCCAAATCCCTTGAATTTACTGATTTATATCCTTGTTCCTTCCACCAATCAACTGCGAACTCTTTGAGGCCAGGGACTGTCACCCTTTGGGGTGCCTTTGTCCATAGGTCTGTCCATAGGGCTTGGAAATCTGGAGGCTGTAGTCCCAAGCACAGTCTGTGCCCCATATCTAGTTAAGTGTCTCTGAGCCAAGTACTGGGCTCCATCCAATCAGACATAGTTGCTATTGTTGACAATTTTGTTACCAAATCACATACTGCAAGTGTGTTAATATTATGGCTTAATGTTGAAGAGGGGAGCACAATATAGAGCCATATACAAAGTGTCGCATCTCTTAGCCTCACTGGCTATTAGTTTCTTTATCTTTAACAAGAAGGAGTTGGAACTGATCACCACCAGAATATCTTGTAGCACTAAATCTGGGCTCACTCTTTTTGAGAGACTAATGAAGAAAGGGAAATATTATCTATAGGCTCCTCGCCCACAATGAGCTCTTGGCAGAACCCAACCTCAGGAAGAAATAATCATTGGCTGCCCCTACCCTTCCCTTTACTGTTACCATGCTCCAAATGACCGGGCACCCATTGATCTGAAGGGACCTACGTGTCCCTTGGCAGGCAAATTCTCCTAGAGAGTTCTTAGGATGGAGGGGGTGATACAGAAAAGCTGCTAATACCCATCTCCAATTTACCATAACAACCCTGCTTACTTACCCAATTCTTCTTCCTCTAGGAGCTTCAAGAGGGAAATAAAAACTCCTTTCCCTGTCCTTTCCCTCCCTTCTGGCCAACTGTCCAAAGTCTTACATATCTCAGGGTTAAATGAGTAAGAAACTGTTATGAGGCGTTGTGGCTATAGCTGTATTCTCAAGATGCCAAGTGTGGGTGCAATCATTAGAAAGGATAATTCTCCAGCCACAAAAAGACTCAAGGAATCAAGCTATCAGGGTGGAAGAAGTGTCCTCCCCTCCCTGTCTCTTAAGAACAAGAGTTCTTAAGCTGGGGTTTTAGGATTGGTCTTAATATCTTGATATAGTTTTTTCGATGAAGGTAAAAATTTTTAAATGTAATTAAAAAAATTGAAATATTTGAAGTGAAAAACAAAAATATTTTGATAACTAGATTTCAATATAATTATTTTCTTTTGTAATCTTTTGTAAACATACTTTATGCATTTAAAAACATTTTTCTGAGAAAGGGTCCATAGACATCAGACTGCAAAAGGAGGTCATGACACACAAAAAATTTACGACCTCCTACCCTAGATCATGCATACATGCAGTCCTCAGAAGGGCCTAGAATTCTGCTTGTTCATATCACTGTAATGTCCCAAAATTCTATTTATCATGAAGCACAATAGAAAGATGATCATGGTTTAAGGTGGGGAAAGAAGGCCAGCCTTATAATCATAGCAATCTATATTCGAATCCCATCTCTGACCATGACTGGATGTATGACCCTAAAGTCACTTACCCCCTTAGTTTCTCAGGAAACTCCTTGAGACTCTAAGTAAGAGAGAAGTTGTATTGATGCAGGGAGTTTCCAGTCGGTGACTTCTTCATAGCGATGAAATCACAGGACAATAGTAACAGCTGACATTTAGTGAGTATAACACTTTAAGTGTGCAAATCATTTTCAATATATTATCATCTCATTTGATACTCAGAACAACCCTGGGAGATAGGGCTTTTATAACACCCATTTTTACAGACTAGGAAATTGAGGCTGAGAGAAGTTGTGTCTTGCTAGCCATTCTGTCAACAAATGAATGGAAGAAGGAAAGAAATTGGTTTCTTTTATTCTCTCTCCTCCCAGAGGCCAGCAAGCCTGAAGGAAGAATTTATAATGATCAAGCCACCTGCTTTGTCCATGCTCTTCAGCCTTCTCCAAGACTGTACCTTGCTGGTCAGGTTCTATAGCTAAAGTCCTTGACCAAAGCTCCTGAGACCAGGACTAGAAACAGTCTGTCCCTTGTTTTAGGCATATTTAAGAACATCAGAATGTACTCCAAACATAACTACTGAAATAAACCTTTCAATAAATAGTCATTCCTGCCCTCCTTTCCCTCTGAGTTTGACTGCAAAAACAAACAAACAAACAAACAAAAAACCCTGAAGAATTAAGAATATTGGCTTTAAAACAACAGCTTAAAAGAAATGAGCCCATGGTCATTTTTTATAGCTGGAGGGGGGCCTCAGAATCTAACCACTTCATTTTTCAGATAAGAAAAATGAGGCATGGAGACATTAAGTGACTTGCCTAAGGTCACACAGCTGGTAAGTATCTGAGACAGGATCTGAACTCAGTTCTTCCTGACTAGAAGTCCAACCCTCTACCCATTAACTTCTCTACCCAAACACGCAGAAGAGTAATAATGCACCCTTCCACTTTTTCCTCCCAAAGTTGACAGAGCCTGTGTTGTAATCAGAGGATGAAGACAAGCCTGTCATGTCTTTTGTTGTTAAAAACACATGACAAGCTCAGCTCGATCCATTCATGGCCAAGAATTTTGGCTACCTTGCTTTGTCCAGTCAGATCCAGGATCTCAGTGAGTTTTATTTAGTATTCGGAAAATACCTTCTGCCCGAAAGCTAACGTTATCCAGCTTCCAGCTTTCCAAGTGATAGGGGAAGCATGTTTTGCTGGCAACGTGGAAGGGTGAAGGGAGGGGGGCCCTTCCCATGTCAGGCAACCCTTAAATTTCCCCCCCCCATAAATAGGAGAGCAAGGAAAAAAACAACATCATGTGTACTCACTGCTATTCGGGTCAAAGATGCCTTTACGGAGCTCCATTTGTCTCTCCTTCTGTCGATAACAATGATGAACCCGATGCTGGCAGCCTCGAGACTGCAAAGAAACATGAAGAGATATGCAGGGTTACAAGGACCCACAGGAGTTTGGGGCAACCACTGCAGCAAAAACCAGGCTCCATACTGCTCCCAGTGTAGATTTAAATGCCCCTACCTAGCCCGGGTGAAAAACTCTGCTTAATGGCCTGGGGGAGCAAAGGCAGCTCCTACTTTGTATCCTTAGGCTGCCTGGCAGCCTTCACAAAACATGAATATTTTATCTGTTCATATCTCTCAGCTGCTTCCTTGTTGGCTGGTAGATGCAAGGATATGGGCTAAGACTGCATGTCTCCACGCCTGACTGAAACTGAACATGCCAAGGAAGCCTGGCAGATGTTTGGGGGAGGCAGGACACCCCCGTGTTGGGTCCTGTCATCTTTCCTCTAAAAACACTAATACGTCACGGGGCTGGCATTAGCTTCTTCCACTGAAGACTACATCCGGGCTGTGGGAGAAGGTGATACCTTCGATGTAGGATGCAAACAGCTCACCAGAATTCAGGGTTACAAAACAGTTTGGCATGTCTGATCAAGCATCAAGATAAGCATGAAAGGACACCCATCTACTAAGATCCCAAGGCTCAGTTTGCCACTCTCTCCCACCCTCCTCATTCACCTAATCCTCTGCACACTGAGGGGTGAGACTGGCCACTTCTGGAGTTTGTACTGGCCCTAAACCCAGTGATATTCTGAGCTTTATTAAAGCAAAGCTTTGAGACTGACTTTTTCCTCTCTTTCTCATCCTCCTCAGACCATGCAATTGCCTTACATAAAGATGCTCATGAGCAAGAGATACGCAGTCAATCAATCAGTCCATCAATAGAGCATTTATTAAGGGCCTGCTCTAGGTCAGGCTAGGTTTTGAGGACACAAAGTCAAAAACAAAACAAACAAAACAAAAGTGGCACAGTATGGGCCACAGTATAGAGAAAAAGCATAGTATCTGAAGTCAGAGAACCTGGGTTCAAATTCTGGCTTAGTCATTTGCTACCTTTGAGTTTGGGCAACTTAGTTTCCCTTTCCCAAACTTAGTTTACCTGTCAATAAAAGGAGATTAATATTTGTAAAGCTTTGCAAGCTTGGCAAATCTTAAAAGGATATAGAAATGCTGCTGTGACATTTTTGTATTAGGAAGTCATGAGGAAGAACTTCACAAGAGGAGGAGGAAGGAGAACATTGAACAGAAGGAGCAAATATAGGAAGGAGGAAGAGTACAGTGTATGATCAGGAAGAGGAGTTTTGTCCTGTCTCCATGTGTTAAACAAATAGAGGGCAATACTATGTTCCTGGAACAGCTTGGTGGCCCAGTGGATGTAACACTAAGAAGATTTATCTTCATAAATTCCAATCTGGCTTCAGACACTTACTAGCTGTGTGACCCTGTACAAGTCATTTAATCCTGTTTGCTTCATCTATAAAATAAATGCCAAGAAAACTCCAAATTGAGTCAGGAAGAGTCAGACACAACTGAAAAATGACTAAACAATAACAACAACACCACTATGAGATAAGACTAGAAAAGAAGGTTGGCACCAGTTTGTAGAAAGCCATAAATTCCAAACAGAGGAGTCTGAACTTTATCCAGAAGGCAAATAGGGATCTAATGAAGACTTCTGATCAGAGGATTGACATAACCAGTTTTATGTGTAAGGAAGATTATTCTGTGAATGACAAAAAATAGATTGGAATTGGGCAAGAGTAGAGGTAGCAGATATCTCTTAGGAAACTTTTGCAATAGTAAGTCATTTAAACTCTGGACCTCAGTTTCCTTGCCTATTAAAATCAGGAGGTTAGACTAGATGACCTAGAAGGTCCCTTCTTACTCTAAATTTAAGAACCTATAATGCTAATCCTAAAGGGCAGTAAGGAGCGATGGTCTATATTGGTAGCTGGAAAAATAAGAGTACAGATACTAGAAATATTGTGGTCATAAAACCATCAGGACCTGGCAAGTGTTTAGATGTGAAAGGTGAAGGATAGAGAAGATCTAAAGATAACTCTTAAGTTTGGAGGAGGGGAGACTGAGCCAATGATGGGTTCAATGAATTCAGAAGGAAAAGTAGCTTTCATGATCTAACAAATGTTTTTTAAGTACTTGTTATATCTAGGCACTGAGCTAGTCAGTGGTTAACAAAGTGAAATAATGCCTGCCAATCAAGTAGCTTTTGTTTTCCTAGAGGATATAGTATATAATAGACAGATAAATAAATACAAGATAGTTCATAGAGAAGAATCCTGACAACTAGTGGGATTGAGAAAGGTTTCTGATGGGGGAGGGGGGCAGGGTTGAGACCTGAGTTAAGCCAAGGGATTATGAGAGGCAGAACTGAAAAGAGAGAGCCTTCCAAATCTCAGGGCCACCCTGTGCAAAGGTTCTGAAGTGAGACATGGAATGCTAAATTCAGGGAAGAGTAAGAAAGCTACTTTAGAACTGGAGGGTTAGACATGTACAACAGAAAGATGATTTAGCAACTATGTAGAAGATGGATTGGAAAAGAGAGAAATTAGGAATAAGGAAGTCAAATAAGAAACTCTTTTTTTAAACCCTTCCCTTCTGACTTAGAATCAATTCTGTGTATTGGTTCCAAGGCAGAAGAGGTTTGGCAATGAGGGGTTAAATGACTTTTCCAGGGTCACACAGCTAGGAAGTGTCTGAGGCCAGATTTGAACCTGGGACCTCCCATCTCTAAGCCTTGTTTTTCTGTCCTTTGAGCCACCTAGCTGCCCCTCAAGAAACTCTTTTTAAAGGAGTGATAAAGGCCTGAACTGAAGTTGCAGCCTTGTGAGTGGAAAGAAGGGTATAAATTCAAAGACACCTCATGGCAAGTGAAATAAAACATGGCAACTCATAGGGTGGTGGAGGATGAGAGAAAGGGAAAGAGTTGGATTGACTCTAAGGTGTCATAGAATGCTCCATCAGGAAGAGATCCTAGCAGGATTGTAATGGTAAATATTTAACAACCTGACCCAAGACATACTTTTAAGTTCAATCTGTATTATTAACATTTTCTCAAAGTCTAGATCATTAACAAAGCAATAAATCGAAACCTGATTTGTAGCATTTGCTGATTTCCAAGGTGTAAATGCTCACACCAAAAATTTTAACATTCAGCTTGAACTGGCTCCAGCACACCCCTGTACCTCAATGAATATTTAGTCCAACTCTAGTTCTACAGGTGAAGAAGCTAAGGTTCAGAAAGGTTATGTGGCTATTTCACATTAGAGCTGGCATAAAACTCACATCTCCTGATTCCCAGACCAGTGTTTTTCTGATTAACAAGAGCTGGGAATTCAGACACTAGTTTTAGTTGCTTTTAAAAATTAGCATTAGGTTTGTCATCAATGAACCTACAATGCTTATAGACCAGCATCTAGAAAGAATAAATCAATGAATTCATTAGAGATCAAGAGCTTTTTTTTCTTTCTGCTGAGTTCAGCAATAATAATTAATAATATGAAGCCCAAGTGTTTTCCCAGAAAGCTTCTATATAGTTTCATTGATTTTTCCTCTTCTCTTAAGTGTTATTGATTTTTAAGAGTGACTTCTAATTTTAGGGATGAAATATTAAGTACAGGTCCTGGGCTTTGCAAAGGCACAAGTTTTCTTCTCCAAATGGCTGGCTCCATCCCCTTCCTTCCCTTGGTCAGGAAGGAATTTGTTAAGAAATATCTTGAGACAAGCAAAGGAGTCAGCCCAGTGGTCCCAGAAAAAGGAGAAGCAGAGTATCAGAGAAGTTAGGGAAAGAACTGGTACTCAAAGTAGAATGGACAAGGCAGAGAGAACCAAAATGAGAGATCAAATCCAGAGATCTTCCTTTTGCCAGGGGGCCTACTGGAGGGGGACCACTGGAATGAGGAAGGGATTCTCAACTGGCTTCACTGGGATCTTTCTGTGTCCTTCTTGCATAAACAAAATGGTTCTAGTTTTTGAAGCCTTGAGTGCTTATAAGAAGGGTGGTGACCACTCTTGGAGAAAGGCCAGATATGGAAGTTCACAGGGTTAGCCAGGGCAAAGGAAATAATTTAGATAAATAAAAAGATCCTCCTGGTATACCCTGGCTTTTAGGAAGGCAGGAAAAAGAACAATGGCTCTACTCTCAGAGGACATGGTTACAAATCCCAGCTCTACTGCTGTATGACCATAGAGGAGTCATGTAACCTCTGTGGGTCTAACTGTCCTCATCCATAAAATGAGAATATTGGACTAAATGATCTCTGAGGTACCTTCTGACTTTGAATCTAGGGTTCTATTATTTTTCATATCAGGGAAAATTTCTGAACCATAGGCTACATACAATTAGACTCTTTGAACTAGTACCAAAAGAGTCTGGCATCATGGATGAAGTCTGGACCAGATATCAAGAAGACCTGGCTTCAAATCCCACCTCAGGCATCTGCTGGTTGGTTGATCCTAGGCAAGTTGCTAAACTTCTCAAGCTTTTAGTTTTGTCACCTGCAAAATTGGGATAATAATGACATCTACCTCACTGGATTGTGAAGCCCAAATAAAATGATCTGTGAAAAAGTACTTTCCAGACAGTTAGGTGGCATAGTGGACAGAGCATCAGGACTAGAGTCAGAAAGACTTATCTTTATGGGTTCAGATCTGGCCTCGGACACTCACTAGTTAAATGACCCTGGGTAAATCATTTATTCCAATTGCCTAGCCCTTACTCCTCTTCTGCCTTAAAATCAATATTTAGTGTCAATTATAAGATAGAATGTAAGGGAGAAAAAGAGAGAAAGAAAGAGAGAGAAAGAAAGAGAGAGAGAGAGAGAGAGAGAGAGAGAGAGAGAGAGAGAGAGAAAGAAAGAAAGAAAGAAAGAAAGAAAGAAAGAAAGAAAGAAAGAAAGAAAGAAAGAAAGAAAGAAAGAAAGAAAGAAAGAAAGAGAGGA
>NC_058132.1:683208706-683264106 GCF_016433145.1 Gracilinanus agilis
GAAGGAAGGAAGGAAGGAAGGAAGGAAGGAAGGAAGGAAGGAAGGAAGGAAGGAAGGAAGGAAGGAAGGAAGGAAGGAAGGAAGGACAAGACCCAGCCTTTCCCTGAGTTGCCAGTGCATGAGGATTCTGTGGAGTCTTGGGAGGGCAGGAGCTGCCTTTCTTCTCTGCTTCTCTTTGTATCCTCAGCGCTTAGCATGGTGCCTGACACATCATTAAGTGCTTAAAAGATTGTGTCATTAACCTATGTTCCTGGGGGAGATAAGAAGAAGAGAGATATGCTAAGACCATACCAGTTGTTTTTTGTTTTTTGTTTTTTTAACCCTTACACTCTGTCCTAATAACAACTCTAAGACAGAAGGATAAGGGCTAGGCAAATGGGAGTTAAGTGACTTGCCCAGGGTCACACAGCTAACAAGTGTCTGAGGCCAAATTAGAACTCAAGACCTCCCATCTCTAGGCCTGACTCTATCCACTGAGCCACCTAACTGCCTTTGATCATGCTAGTTCTACAGCTTTCTCACAGCTCTGAAAGGGGGGAGGATGAAGTGCCTTGATCAACTCCAGGCATGGAGAAAACTCAGCATGGAGAAAACTCAGATTCATCAAATAAATCTAATAACTAATCAGATAGAGTCCTAAGACAAAGGGTGGCCCTAAAGACACTTCCTCAGCCAGAGACTAGGTCATCAAAAATGAAGTGATACCTGGGAACCGGGAAGGAGTTAGAAATACCCTTTTCTCCCACAAGAATGGGAGGGGACAGCTTTGCAAGGCTAAATAGGAATTTTCCCACCAGGAACTAGGGAAACCAGATCAAAGCCAGAAATTCATGTTACTCTTGTTGTTTAGTCTTTGTCTGATTTTTTAATGACTCCATTTGGGGTTTTCTTGGCAAAGATCCTGGAATGGTTTGCCATTTCCTTCTCTAACACATTTTATGATGAGGAACTGAGGCAAACAGGGTGAAATGACTTGCCCAGGGTCACACAGCTAGCAAGTATCTGAGGTCAGATTGGAACTCCTGACTCCAGGCCTTTCAGTCAATCAACGGTGCCACCTAGATGCCCTTAGAAATTCATAGACATTGATAAATTAGAGAATGCCCTAAGAAGGACAACAGGAATGAGGAAGATTGAGACCATGTCCTAGAAATTGGGGATATTTAGTGTGGAGGTGAGAAGACTCAGTGGGAATATAATAGCTGTTTTCCAATATTTGGCCCCAAACATAACAGGTCCCCTCCTTCTATTATTGTTGAAAGACTTGGGGTGGGGCTAGCCCAGAAAAACCTCTGGCAGTTTGAGGACTTGGGCAGAGGCTGTGAGGAAGCAGAGGGAGTACAACACCCCCCCTTCCATCCATCCCCCAACCCTTCCACACCCCCCATAGGAGGAAGAAATGGAGATGCAAAAGCCCAGGCATTAGCCTCAATGTCTTCAGTGAACAGGAACTCCTCCTGCTTTGATGGAAGACCAGAACAAGTTGTTGTTTTAGAAGATATTAAAGCTGAAGTACATCAATTTTACCCTTCTGGACCTTGAGGTTCCCCGTGGGCTCATCACCCAGGACATCTCAACTTCCTCATACCAAGAAGAGTAGAATCTACAGAAAACTTCCCAGGACAGTTCCCTAACAAAGAAGGCAATGATACACTTAAAAACAAAACAAACAACAATAAGAAAACCCTTTCCTTCTGTCTTAGGATCAATATTGCATATTGGTTCTAAGGTAGAAGAATGGGAAGGGCTGGGCAATAGGGGGTAAGGGACTTGCCCAGGGTCACACAGCTAGGAAGTGTCTGGGGCCAGACGTGAACCCAGGACCTCTCGTCTCTAGATCTGACTCTCTACCCACTGTACAACCCTGCTGCTCCCAACATACCTTTTTTTTTTTTTTTTTTTTTGTGGGACAGGCCAGGACAGCTATTGAGATCCCCATCCAATTAGGTCAACAAGCATTTATTAAGCATCTGCTCTGTGCCAGGCCCTGGGTGGAGCACGGAGGATGCAAAGAAAGGCCAAAAACAAAGACAAAGAGAGCCCCAGCTCTCCAGGAGCTCACAGTTTAAGGTGGGAATGATCTCAGAGGAAAGCAGGGGGCCAGGAAAGGCTTCCTGGAAAAGGTGGGTATTTAACTGGGGATGTGAAGAAGCCAGGAAGTAGAGCTGATAAGGGGGGGAGAATTCCCAGCCAGTGAAAATTCCCAGAGTCAAGCAATGGAGTGTTTTCTGCTCGGAGCCCCAGGGAGGCCACTGGGACATAAGGCAGTCTGGACAAGTAAGCCGCAAGCTGGACAGTTTCATTGGTGCCAATCTGTCAGAGCTGGCGTTGAAGACAGTGGCTGTTGCCAGCATCTATGGCGTTCCCTCTAATTTTCCCTGGGTGGGTGACCCTTTCTTCAGAAAGGAGCCCCCTCACTCTCAGACAGAAACAGTGGAGCCCTGTGTGGCTGGGGAGAGATGAGGGAGGCTGCAATGGGGTATTGCCAGCCCCAGCCCCAGCCCCTTATCTCTCCAGAATGCTTTCAGTTCCCAGGAGGGGGCTTTGTTCATCCAAAAATCCATTGTTCATCTCTGGGCATTGGATGTTCAAAGACAAGCCAAGGAATGAGTGGGATGAGTTTTCCTGAGAATGTTTTAAGTCAGGGATTATTAGCCCAGAGCTCAGGCTTATCAGCACATCAGTAGTCTGCTAAGGCTGTCACAGATAGTCATGGAGAGAATTTCCACTGTGAGTTCTAAATAAATGATCCGACCACCCCCTGCCTCCGTTTACTTAAGAATCACAACGGAAATTCTTACTGTGGTGGAGCACCACGTCTCTTCCATTCCTGGCTGTCAATGGAGCTCCTTTTGGGCATTTGGAATCCTTCACAACCTGGATCTGACCTACTTTTCCAGCTCATTATACATTCCTCCCTCTTAAGCACTTTACAAGCCAACCAGTCTACAGCATCTCCCCTTTCCATGCCATTGCACTAGCTCTACTCCCTGGAGGGCACGCACTCCCTCTTCAGCCTGTTGGGCAGCCAGTGGGGTGCACTGGAGGGAAAGGGGAAGAGGCAAGCATTTGGGAAGTGTCTGCTATGAACCTGTGATGCCAATGAGAGAGAACTCCCAGAAGAGGAAACTCCTCCTACCCAGCCACATCTGTATCTTCTCTGAAACTTATTTTCTCAGGGAGTTATCTAAAATCCAGGGAGATAAGGCTATTTGCTCAGGCCAATATGTGTTGGAAGCAAGGCTTAGATTTTCCTAGCTCTGAAGCCAGCTATCTAACCATTAGGCCATATTAACAGTGACTACTGTAGGGAGTACTGGAAGGTGGAGGGACTGGCCTTAAAAAAAATTAGGGGAGACAACAATAACAAAAACCCTTTTTTAAAATGTTCATTGCATTGTTTGCTTGATGGAATGGTAGTGAGGAAATGAGGAAAAGAGAGAGAGGAAGAATAAATTAAAAACAGTCCAAATAATGCCCAGATGATGAGGTGGTTTTGCTTTTTATTTTATTTTTTAAACTCTTACTATGTATTGGTTTTCAAGGCAGAAGAGTGGTAAAGGCTAGGCATGAGGTTAAGTGACTTGCCCAGGGTCACACAGCTGGGAAGTGTCTGAGAACAGATTTGAACTTAGGACCTCCTGTCTCTAGGCCTGGCTCTCAATCCACTGAGCTGCCCCCATAGTCTTGTTTTTTAGACAATTTTCTAGCCATGAAAACACAATTGGACAAGGGAAGTAGATCCAAGAATGGAGAAATGAAAACTCAGTGAGCTGAATATGAATCTCAAAGAATTAAATATAGTGGGAAAATGGGCATGAACTGATGCATGAAGAAGTAAACAGAACCACAAGAACAATATACCCAGCAACTATAAAAGCCAAATGGAAAGAAAGCTCTTTAGAAGGAAGTTAAACTCCAACTGACTAAAAAACCAGAAAAACAAACATTTTGATGCAATTCCCTCTTCATACCAGAGAGAAGGGGAACTATAAGGGAATTACGTTACATACATTGTCCAAAGCTGCTCAGAGTCATTTTTTGCTTAATTGTTTTTTGAACAAAGAAGAACTCAGTCTTGAGGGAGAGGTTTGGGGGGTGGAACAAGTATTTCCTGCAATTACTGTACCGTAAAAATGTTTGTGGCATTGGTTCCTTGATGGATTGGTAAGGGAGGAAATGTGGAAGAGGGAGAGGAAAAATAAATTTAAAACAAAGAGTATAGATTTAAAAATGCCACTTTTGAGAAATATTAACCAAAAGCAGTTAGATTGCCATTGTCATAAACACAGCTGCAGATTGGGAGTTGGGTATTAACAAGAGTGTGGACATTTACATGGGACACAAGCTTTACGAGGCCCAAAATGCTTTCCTCACAACGACCAGTGAGGTGGGTGGTGTAAGTGTCCTTCCCATCTAACAGATAGGAAAACTGATGTTCAGGGAAGTGAAGCTGCCCTCAAAGGAAGACTAAATCCCTGGTCCTCTGACTCCAAAGTGAGTGCTCTTGCTGTCTCTAGTTTACTTTGGGGTATAATTAACAAATTATGCAGCAGATAGCAACCAGTTTACTAGAAGAAGCTCCCAGCTGTCCCTGTAAGGAAGAAGAAAAAGGTCAGCTACAAGAATTAGGGACCACCACGAAAAGGAAAACAACAGATCCTTTAGGAACATGATTGGCTGGCTTTGGTTTGTTGGAGTTTTGCTCCTTTCCTCTTAAAACTGATAGACAGCAACCAACTTTTCTCCAGGTACAGGGCTCCAGGCAAATTAAGCTCTGTCCAAGGATGTGAACAATGGCACTGTCCTAACATCTTGGCTTACAACCCGGCCACTTTCCACCTCCCCTCATCTTACAGTCTATGAGTCAGATTTGGGTCCAGATTTTCCTCCACAGTACATCTTGGAAGCAGGCATCTTCTCTCTCTCCCTAGGAAATCCCCATCACTATCTAATTCCCAGGATAATGGGAATGGGGGAGAAAAAAGAGCCTCCAACGTGCAAGAAACCAAATCACTGGCAGGATGCAATTTCTGTGGCTTTTCCTATTGATGATTGAATCAAGGGTAAAGTCCTCTGTTTAGCTCAGAAGCCCATCTTTCCAGCCTCACTGGACAGAACTCTCCTTCCCCACACTCTGTGATCCAGTCAGACTGGGGCACTCTGCTTTTGGACTGGGCCGAACCTACTAGATCCTTATCTCCACTTCAGAGTGTCCTTTAACACTGGAAGGACCAGGCATGTCATTCGATGCAAGAATGTTATAATTTTTATTCTGAAAAAAAGTCATATCTATTTTCTTTGCCTCATGGATGAAAAAAAAATGCCCTAAATGAATCAATGAATCTAGGTCCCTCGAGGTATTCTTAAATTCTGGTTAAGATGTAGCTCAGGTGCCATGTTCATATTCTGTGAACCCTCTCCAACTGCTCCCAACTGAGAGTGCCTTCTGTTCAAACTTGATATCTAACTCTATTGCATATAGTTGTATTTATTCTCTTTATAGTTATGCTCCATGTTCTTATATATGTCTCTCCCCTTCCGTTAGAATATTAGCTCCTTGACAGTAGGGGATGGTTTACTCTTTCTGCTTTAGCCCCAGAGCATGCAGTAGGCATTAGTACTTACTGACTGAGTAGAGATCATTTAGTCCAACACCCCATACACAAACATTTTGCTTTTCATTCACTTTATATTTTGAGAATGGCTCTACCTGTCTGCTCAGTGGCCACTCACTGGCAGGATCCCAATACTTACCCACATGAAGCTTTGACGTGGCATTTCTGACCTGGGCTGGTTCATTCTTCCTTATGAAGCCTGGTAGCTTCCTGCTTGCCCCCATTTCTGGGGACTCGACATACTGGTCCCAGATTTAATAAGGACATCCAATTTACTTTGGCCTTATTGTCTCTCAGAACTCCTGAGCTCAATGGACCCATCAAACTCAGCCAGACATTATAGGCATGCATCCATACTTGGTGCTCCTACTTATTTTAATAAGGAGCAAACTAAGGTCCAGAAATTAAGTGACTTGCCCACGAACACCCATTCATCAATTAATTGGAAGGAAAAATTCATTCAAGTGTAGAGTAAGCATAATTCAGAATTTTAGACAAACCAGGTAAAAAGCAATTAAGTTGACTAATAATTATATTACCAAAATAATTTGGTTCTTTTAAGTTATATTTTTTTAAATTCTCGTAATTCAATTTTTCAAAGTAACTAAATTATTTGTTCACTCATTGTTATATAATAGATCATCCTAGAGCTTTCATATCCTTTTGTTATAAAATGTGACTATTTTGTGAGCAAAAATCGAAGGGAGAAGGCACTAGAATTAGGAGGAGTTGGGGAAGGCTTCCTGCAGAAGGTGGGATTCTTGTTAGAACTTAAAAGGAAGTTAGAGAGTCTGAGAGGTATTGGTAGGGAGAAACAGCATCCCTGGCATAGGAGACAGCCTGGACCAAGACTATGAGGGTATCTGTCACCTTAATGGACAAACAAACATCTGAGACTTGTCCACTGGACATTTCTACTTGGATATCCCCTTTGCACCTGAAACTTGACTTGTATCAAGTATTCTTGTTTGTCTAGGCCAAATCAGTTCCTCCTTCAGACTTCCCTATTTCATTCAGTCAGTGGCACCACCCTGCTTAGAAAAAGACCTCTGGGGTCCTCTGACTCTTCTCTCTCTCTCTCTGCCCTTGCATATCTGAACAATTTCACAACAATGAAATAGTGAGAGTTAGTGGAGAGACTGTTCATGTGAAAAAAAAATCTGGGAGTTTTTTGGACCCTAAAAAAACTCAATATGAATCAGATTGTGATGGACAAGAGTGCCTGAAGCCTTCCTGTGCATCTCCCATTTATTTTCTTAAATACACCTAAATTGTTCAAGCAATTATCATATGGTAGGAGCTCAAGCCATTCTGTCAGTCAGTTATTTAATCAACAAGAACAAGGACCCAAAATGGTACCTCGTACAGAGCAGACATTTAATAAGTGTTTGTTGAGTGAAAGATGTAATGGAGCAGCTCGTTTCCTCAGGGGCTCGGAGGTCTATTCTGATTGACTTCAGAGCATCTGATATGTATTTTACCAGACCTCCAGGAACTGATGCAGAGTGAAAGGAGCAGAGCCAGGAGAACATTGTACACAGAGATGGATACACTGGAGTACAGTCAAATGTAATGGACTTCTCTACTAGCAGCAATGCAATGACCCAGGACAATTCTGAGGGACTTATAAGAAAGAGCACTATCCATATCCAGAGAAAGAACTGTGGGAGTAGAAACACAGAAGAAAAACAACTGCTTGATCACATGGGTTAATGGGGATATGATTGAGACTCTAAGTGATCACCCTAGTGCAATTATCAATAATATGGAATTAGGTCTTGATCAATGAAACATGTAAAACCCAGTGGAAATGCACATTGGCTTTGGGGGGGGGAGTTTGGGAGGAAGGAAAGAACATGAATCATGTAACTATGGAAAAATATCCTTAATTAATTAATTAAAAGTTTTCAATCCAAAAAAATAAAGAAAGAAAAAAGAAAAAAGGGGGGCAGGCACCAAGAATACAAAGACAAAAACCAAAAGAACACCTGCTCTCAAAGAATTTATATTCTACTGGAAATACATGTAAATTAAAGCAACTTTCAGGTATCGTTTTACACCTATCACCTTTGCAAAAATAACTAAAAATGAAGAATCTTAATTCTGATGAGGCTTTAAAGGAAAAAAGTTTCACTTACTCATTTCTGGTAGAATTGCAAAATTGCAGAATCTTTCTAGGGAGCAAGCCAGAAGTATATACCCACAAAAATAAAAAATCACACCCTTTGAACCAATAGTTTGATTGTTTGAGCAATAGTGTTATCAAAAACAATAAAAGTCACTAAAAAAAGAGCCAGGAGTGAAAAAAAATTTCCCATTATATAGAATTGGAGGAAAAAACAAACAAACTAGGTGCCACCTCAATGTTTAACAATAAGGGAATAAGTAAATTAATCATGGTATAATAACAGAAGTTGCAAAGCAATTAAACTGTAACTGTAAAGCAATTAAAATGACTAAATATGAGGAATACAAAAGAACCTCCAAAGACCTTTATGATGTAATACGCAAACAAAGCAGAGAATACAGACCCAGAAGAAAGGAACAACTCACATCAAATCCAGTCAGGTAAGGAAAAACCAAGGAGGGCCTAGAAGGGCTGGAAAAGTATCAAGGTTCTTTGAACACTCAAATGATTTAAATTAGGTACAAATAATTATCAAGCAAGTATAGTTGTTTGCATGAATATCAGTGTTCACTATTGTTTCTAATAAAAAAAATTGCTGTCCTTCAGTCATTTCAGTCATGTCCAACTCTTCATGACTCCATTTGGGATTTTCTTGGCAAAGATACTACAGTGGTTTGCCATTTCCTTCTCTGGTTCATTTGACAAATGAGGAAAAGGAGAGAGGAGGCAAACAGGGTAAAGTGACTTGCCTAGGGCTATCCAGCTAGTAAGTGTCTGAGCTTCCTGATTCAAAGCCACCCAGCTGCCCTTAATAAAAACATTTCCAGTATTTGAAAAAAAGAAATTGCCCTCCTTGCCACAGGATGCCTTTGTCTTAGGGCATGTACCTGCAATGGGGAAAATAGAAAACTTAAGACAAGGCAGAATAGATGACAGATTGAAAAAATCTTGGACTTCATGGACATTCCATAATGGAATGAAGCCAGGGTTTGAAGGGAGAGTGTGGTTTGGCCAAGCTGAAGGAAGGAGGTTTTGGCTGTGTGGTCCAGCTTTGCTAAATATCCAAGGAGCTCACAGAGTGGGATATCACTGAGAAAAAGATATTTCAATCAACTATCATGGCCTAGGTAGAGAAAGGTCTTGGATATCTGTTGGTGGACAGCAGACTTATCCACCTTACTCCCTAGAGCTTTTTGAGGATTAACTGGCTGTGGATAAAACATGATCCTGGTTTCCTGTGACATCTTGGAGCACCATGGACAAGTGTAGTGAGAATCCCACCTCTCCAGCCCTCTCTTATTCTAGTTAGAGATTTAGTTTAGTTTAGACCTTAGTTTAGTTAAGTCATCTGGGTTAAAATAGTGTAGCTCCTGACCCAACTCCCAGTTCCTGAGTTTGTCCTTAGATAACTAGGTTAGGGTGACCTCTCTCTACTGCCCTTACTCTTTGAAGTCATTATTAAAAAGTGTTTTTTATTCCTGTTGTGTCTTTCCCTGTAGAAGTAAGATATCCCTGGCTGATTTAGTCTAAGTGGCAGTTGGAGTCTAACTGCCACTCACTCACATTGTCACAGTCCCTTTTGTATTTGTTTGAGATAGTTATACATCTTCACCCTTCATTCTCCCTTCATCCCTTTCCCCCAAAAGAACCCCTGTGTGTGTAATTGTGTTTATTTACCCACATCATACCCCAGATGAACTATGTGCTTTAAGCTCCGCAAAATCCATTCTTCTCCTTTCTCCAAACAAATCGAGGGCATAGATAGTGGCAATGGTTATTCCCATCTTATAGATGAGAAAACAGCCTCACAGTTGTTAAATTACTTTCACAGGATCACAAAGCAATCAAATGTCAAGATCAGTATTTGAACCCAATTCTCTCCTGGCTTCAAACTGAGTTTTCCATCTATCTATCATGCTGTCTTTAGAATGGGAAGATAGGATGATGTATTGGATTGTTTGGAGCAATAGTGTTCACTGTAACACAATAGTCTCAGATAGAAAGTCAGAGACTTTCTAGCTGTGTGCTGTCATTTAACTTCTCTCTGATTCATCTCCTTGCCTGCAAAATGAGGAGGTTGGATATAATGACTTCTAAATTCTCTAGTAGTTTTAATCTATTACTAGATATCCTTTATGATTCCTTCTAGTTCTAAATCTGGAATCTTAGGCATAAAGACTTATCAACATTCTTGTTTTGTGATTCCATTGTTTCTCAAGGCCTGACCGTATCTTCTTTATTGAGGTGATCAGCCCATTCAACAGAGATGTACTGATGTAGAAGAAAAATTCTACTTTTACCCTTCCAACCCAGGCATATAGAGAGTGCTGGATAGACACAGCCAGGGAAAATGTGTGCACAGCAGTGGAGGGAACAGCAGTCTGGGAAAGGATAAGAGCAGAGCATCCTGGCTTACCTGGGGATGCTGGTCAAGTAGGTCACAACATTCAGGAAATCTTCATCAGGGATTTCACTGAAACCTGCAAACTCAGGGAAGGTTATAATTGGGGCACCATCTTTCCCGCGGCCTCCTGCAATGAGAGAAAGGAGAGTCAGAATTTGATATGGATTTTCATGTTAGTCATGGAAATATGAGGACATCCATTAAGCACTTACCATGTGCCAAGGACTGTGCTAATCAATGGGGACACAATGAAAGGAGCTGCCCTCAAGGAGCTCACACTCTAATGGAACAACTAGGTACATATAAGGTATATGAGGCTGTGCTGGAGGTAATCTCAGGGGAAATCACTAGCAATGAAGAGAACTGGAAAAGGCAGAAGGTAGGATTTGACTTGAGTATTGAAAGAAGCCAAAGGAAGCCAGAAGTTAGAGACAAGGAATCACAAATAAAAAGGCACGAAATTAGAAGATGGAGCATCACAGCTGAGGGATGAGGAGGCCAATGTCACCAGACTGTAGGGCACGTGGAGGGTCCTAAAGGAGGTAGGGAAGAGCCCACATCATAAAAGGCTTTAAAAGCCCAAAAGAGCATTAGATAATTGATCCTGGGGGTGGTAGGAAACGGCTGAGGTTTACAGAGTAGGGAATGGTTTGGTCAGATCCGGGATCTAGCAAGACTGGAGGATGGAATAGTGAGTGAGGAGAAGAGTGAGGAGAGACTTGTGGCCATGAGGCTACTTACTGCAATAGTCCAGCTGTGAGGTAATGAGGGCCTGATGATGGCTTTGAGGGAGGAAGGGGCCACATATGAGAAATGTTGTAAAGGACTTGGCCATTGACACACTATATGGGGTGAATGGGACTAAGGAGTTGAGAATGATATCTAGGGTGGGAGAAGAATGGTTCCCCCCAACGACCCCTACACACACACACACACACACACACACACACACGAATTAGGAAGAGAAGAGAGTTTTGGGGGAAAAGATAATGAGATCAGTCTTGGACATGTTGAGTTTCAGATGTCTCCATCTAAATTGTTGACAGTTTTTTCAAGTTTAGCTACAAAAGCAAGAAGAGTTGGGACAACAGTGATAATGGTAGGGTCAGGGAGGGTTTTTAAGGATAGAGAATTATGGGCAAGTTTTTAGTTAACAGAGAAGCAGCTGAAAGAGGGAGATTGAATGAATGAATTTTTATTGACTAACTAGATGAATAACATTTGTAATGCTACCTAATAAGGTTGCTGTGAAGATCCAATGAAATTAGATAATGCAGGTGTTAAGGAGAGTGGGGGGGGGTGCCCTCATGAGACTTCAGCAAAAGCTGAAGATCTTTGGAGGCTCAAAGATGGAGATAATGAAGGTAAATGAGAAAGCCTTCAGAGGCAAAATAAATATTGCCCATCCTAAGTGTGGGAGGCTTGAATATCTTAATTGCTTACGAAGAGGTCAATAAGACAGTAAACATACTGCATTCACATACTTTGTACTATAACTTATATAGTACTATATAAGCTGGCCTAGCCAGAGTGGCCCAAATCAGAATTGGATTGGCCCATCCAATCAATACCTCATTCTTCTCTCCTGAAGAATAGCAAAGGGACTCATCTTTGCGAGACCCTTCTGGGAGGAGAAAAGTCATGAAAGACCTACAGTTCAGGAATTGAAGTTGTGACCCTTGCACAGATGTCTCATTATAATGTACAATAAGTTAGTGCTCATTCTTCTTACTTAGACTCTGGGTGTATGGCTGTGCGTGTGGAAAGAGAAAGAGAGAGAGACAGAGAGAGAGAGAGAGAGAGACAGAGACAGAGACAGAGAGAGAGAGAGAGAGACAGACAGACAGACAGACAGACAGACAGACAGACAGAGATAGAGACAGAGACAGAGAGAGACAGAAAGAGACAGAGACAGAGACACAGAGAGACAGAGACAGAGAGACAGAAAGAGAAAGACACAGAGAGAAAAGGGAAGAGAAAGAGAGAAAGAGGGAGAGGGAGAGAGAAGAAGAAAGAAGAAGGAAGGAAAACAGACAGACAGAGAGATGTGCTAGATATACATTTAATAATATCTTGGTTTTTCCTTAATTATGTGTAAAAACAATTTTTAAGTTTCTTTTTTTAAAAATGTTGAGCCAAATTCTCCCCTTCCCTTCTCCCTGTACTCGGATTATATTTCTTCTGAGTGTAACCCAGATATTTGGGGGAAATGATTTGTAACACCATATGAATACATCCCTTTGCTAAAGAACTGAGTCTATTGAGTGATTAAGGGGAAGCACGCCTGTGGGGGCTCATGAGCTTAAGAGGATAACCAGAGGGTTATGTTCTAGAACTCTGTAGCCACCCTCTGGGGACACAACTGGCTAGTGGTAGTGGTTAAGGATTGGTGAATGAGCTCCCAGAGAGTGTACCATGGCTAAAGAAAAGTTCTTTGCCATCTTTAAAGCTTTTATACAAATGTTATTTATTACACATATAACCCAGTGGAATTGTTTGTCAGCTTGGGGGAGGGAGACAACACCAATCATGCAACTCTGGAAAACCTATGTGTAAATGTGTTATTAGAATAAAATAAAGACGAAGTCATATATGTTATTTATCACTATTGCTATTATTCTTGCTTTTATTATTAATTTCTGCATTGTAGTGGTAGTTGTATTGATTAAAAGGTAGTAAGGTAGAACAGAAAGAAAGTCTTCTGTAAAGTAACAAAGACCAGAGTTCAAATCCCACTTCTGATACATATGGCTAAGGGACCCTAAGCAAGTCATTTAACCTCTTTTTTTTTTTAAAACTCATACTTTCTGTCTTAGAATTGGTGCTAAGTATTGGTTCCAAGGCAAAGCATGGTTAAGGTCTAGGCAACTGGGACTAAGTGACTTGCCCAGGGTCACACAATTAAGAAGTATCTGAGGCCATATTGGAACCTGGGTCTTTCCAACTCCAGGACTAGAGCTTTATACACTGAGCCACCTAGCTGCCCCCTTAATCTCTTCAGAGTTCCAAGCAGCTGTTCACTAGAAGTTTCAGACCAAGTGCCAGTCTGCCCTGATAGAAGGAATCCTCTCATCAGGAGTCCCCTACACAATGAAATCACAGGTCAATCAATCAGTAAACATTTCTTAAGCTCCAATTGTGTGTCAGGCTCTGTGGTAAGGGCTGGGGAAATGAAGAAAAACAGAGAGGCAGAACCTGCCCTCCAGGAGCTTACATTCTGATGGTAGATATTATTAATACAGAAGTTATTTATCTTCACGCAGACGAGGGGCTTTTAATCCTGCCTTCCTTCTCTTTACCCTAGACAACCGTCCTACCCAATCTTATAGTACCCACTACCCATGATTGTTGGGAGGCTCAGATAAGATAAATTACATAAAGCAATTTGTAAACTTTTTTTTTTAACACTGGAAAAATATTTAGGGTTGCCTTTAAGAAGTAACACCATTGGGGTCAACTGGGTAGCTCAGTGGATTGAGAGCCAAGCCTAGAGACAGGAGGTCCTAGGTTCAAATCTGACCTCAGGCACTTCCCAGGTGTGTGACCCTGGGCAAGTCACTTGACCCTCATTGCCTAGTCCTTGCCACTCTTGTGCTTTGGAGCCAATACAAAGTATTGACTCCAAGATAGAAGGTAAGGATTTTAAAAAAAAATTAAAAAAAAAAAAAAGAAGTAACACCATCAATAAATTGTGGTATATGCTGGTGATGGAATACTATTGTGCTCAAGGAATAATAAACTGGAGGAATTCCATGTGAACTGGAAAGACCTCCAGGAATTGATGCAGAGTGAAAGGAGCAGAGCCAGAAGAACATTGTACACAGAGACTGATACACTGTGGTAAAATCAAATGTAATGGACTTCTCTACTGGCAGCAATGCAATGACCCAGGACAATTCTGAGGGATTTATGGAAAATACGCTACCCACATTCAGAGGAAGAACTACAGGAGTGGAAACAGAAGAAAATCAACTGCTTGAACACATGGGTTGAGGCGAACATGATTGGGGATGTAGACTCGAAACTACCACACCAATGCAACTATCAACAAATTGGAAATAGGTCTTGATCAGTGTAGCGCTAAAGGTGCAAATCAACCCTGCAAAGCCTTACTGCAGAATTTCTGACATTTGAAAAGGGTTTAGAACCCTGACTAGAGGCAATTGATCCTGGAGTCTCCGTCAGAGCAGGAGGGTCAACTGAGCTCAATCTTTGGACTGAAAACCTGGCCTTGATTCTGCAGCTTTTCTGATCTTCCCTATTTCCCTTCCTGAATTTTTGGAAGAAGGGTGGATCTGGGTGGTAGCATTCAAACTTTGTAGATTTAGTTTTGTAGATTTAGCATAGTCAAGTAGGGCTTATCCTTGATACATATTATCTCCTGAATCATTGTATGCAACTTTCCTAACCTTAAAGGCAACAGAACCTCCAGAGACTGAGTGGGGCAGGTCCTTTCTCAGTCTCTCATTCCTGTGTCCCTCCCCCACCTGAAGCTTCTGCCTAGGCACTTGTTAGAGATGCCCTGTATCCCTCTATCCTTTACAATCAACCCTGAAACTCAATAAACCCTGTTGTCATTTAATCAAACCTTTGGCTAAATCATTGGCTGAATGATAAAAGAGGAAGAAGGGGAGAAAGGAATAGTTTTCTCTCCCGGTCCTGAGGGGAGTTGGAGGCATCCATCTCGGAGGAAGTGGTAATCTCTGTACTTCCTCTGGACTCTTCCTTTGTGAACCTGAGAAACTGACTAGAAAGCCCAATAGTCAGTTTCAAGCCATTTCTGGCTGGCCCCAACCTTGGTCTGTAGAAGTGCCCTTCCTACCTGGAAGGGTTCAGTCTGTTTCCCTTCAGTGTCTCTGTCTCAAGCCTGTGTCCCAGTCTGTGTCTCCCTGCTGCAGCTGCCTGCCCAATTACCTCATCCTCTCTCTTTGCAGCTCTTTATACTTCAGTGCTTTATATTCCAAAACTCAGTCATTCCCTTATATCTCCTACCACCTCAACTTACTAACTCCACTACTGCACCCTCCTTTACTACCTACTGACTTAGTGATCTATAAACCCCATCCACTTGCCTTATCCCCTATTACAACTACCTTATTACCCAACCTGTTTAATCCCCATATTACAACCCTACCTGTTTAATCCCTTTATTACAACTTCACCAGCCTTTATCCCATCAATGACACATCAATGACACGTTAAAACCAATGGAAATACACATCAGCCATGGGGGGGAGGGGGTGAAGGGGAAAGTAAGAGCATGAATTATGTAACCATGTTAACGTTTCTAAAAAATAAATATTAATGAATGTTAAAAAAAAAAGAGGCAACAAGAAGGCTCCCACACCTCAAAAAAAAAAAAAAGTAACACCATCAGTAATTACAAAAAGAAATTATCTGCTTGTCCAAGCTTGTATAACTGTTTCTTTCATGTCTTCCAAGGAAAATAGAGGATGATATTTGTTAGTTTTCATCTAGGATTCTTCCCCTGTGGATTTTTCACAGCTGGGATGAGGGCCACAGTTTCCACTTTTTTTTTTTTTTTTTTTTATCCTGGGACTCCATTCTAGGAGCATAGGGCCACAACCAGTAGGCAATGGGTCACGCAGTCGCTCAGGGTCACCCAGCTGGGAAGTGTCCAAGCCCGGACTTGAACCTAGGACCTTTCGTCTCTAGGCCTGGCTCTCAATCCATTGAGCTAGCCCAGCTGCCCCTACTTTAGGTTGCAGTTTCTTTAGCAGATGTAGTTTTTACAGGGTGGGGTTGCTAGCCCCAAGCCCAACCCTCCTCCTTTTTCATCCGGGCTAGGGACCGTCCTTGGCCCAGAAGTGGTAAGGGTGGGCAATAGGGGTCAAGTGACTTGCCCAAGGTCACACAGCTGGAAGTGTCCAAGGCCGGACTTGAACCCAGGACCTCCAGTCTCTAGGCCTGGCTCTCAATCCACTAAGCCACCCAGCTGCCCCACTAAGAAGGATGAATTCTGACATATGACAACAGGGTTCTATTCAATTAATATCCATGGGAGGCATTGCAATGCAGAAGGATTAGAAAGGAGGTGATTTAGATTCCTAGCTCCTGTCATTGATTTACTGGACCTTGGGCAAAAGTCATTTTGACTCTCTGGGCCTGATTTCTCATGTGTGAAATGATGAGATGGGACAAGATGCCACATGGCACCCAAGAGAGCTCATTCAATTTTGGGTTGCCACAAGAGAAATAGAGCATCTAGGGGGGAAGAAGGGAAGGTCTTCTGCCCTGGTCAGACTTCATCTGGAGTTGCTAGATTCTAGGTTTTCATGACTTATTTTATGTTTCCACAATTTAGAGAGTACATTGATGAGCTAGAGCAACGGTTGGCAACCTTTTTGGCTATGAGAGCCATAAACACCTGCGGAAGGAGGAGGATGGAGGCAGAAGGCGCTGGAATCCGGGGCTGAAGGGCCCCCTGGGGCACATCCTGGGGCTCTGCCCAGACTGGCAGGTCAGGAGGTGGAGCCAGATATGGCTCAAGAACCATACGTTGCCTACCCCTGAGCTGGAGAATATCCCAAACAGGGCAATGGCAATGGTTACCAATGATGGTAAATGGCTTTAAGTTCATGACATATGAGATTTGGTTGGAGGAACCAGGCATGTGTAGGCTGGAGAAGAAAAAACTGGGCAATGCAAGGAGAGGCAGACAGAGACATGTTAGCTGGGATCCAGAATGTGAAGGGCTGTCTTTGGAAAGAAGGATTAAGAGCTGTTCCTCTTCATCTCAGAAGCCAGAACTAGAAGATGAAAAGAGGCCAGTTTAGATTTTTACATTAATGGGTCGATCAACAAGTATGTTTTAAATGCCTACAATGTGCCAATGTGTTAGATATAGTCAGAAAAATCTTCCTAACAGGAAATCCCAATGCTACAGCTCCATGTAGCTTCCCAGATTATAACTCCAGTGGTACGGTTCTGTGTGTTGTTTTTTTCAGTTATAATCTCCTTGCCCCAAAGAAGACTCACTATTATAACTAAAAACAGCAGCAGCAGCAGCAATGACAACAACAAAGGAACTTCTAACAATGAGAGTTGTCCCAACATCCAGAAGACTCCTTGGGAAAGTTAATGGTGGCCCCTCATTGGGTATCTTCAAGCGGAGAGTAGATGAGCTCTTTCCAGATATGTTGTAGTGGGGATTCTCACTGAAGTATGGGATAGACAAGATGGATTCAGAGATTCTTCTTAATGCTAAAAATCTGAGATTTGGGGACCCCTGCCTTCAGAGATCCCTCCCTCCTCTGCTCCCCATTATCAAAAAATATTTGTAATTCCTTAGCACAGTATCTGATACATAGTGGGTGCTTAAGAAAGGCTTGTTCCTTTCCCCAAGCACTCCCCTATCACCTCAGTTTTTTTGGGGGGAAGAGTTGTTTTTATCTTATAATACTATATCTCACCAAGGAATGTTGGGGTTGGACACTCTCAGAGGCCACTAGTTCAACCCTTTACAACTGACCAAAATGCCCTCATGGATATCTCCAACCAATGGCCATCCAGCATCCACTTGAAGGTCTTCATTGAGGGAAAGCCCATGTGATTGTCTACCTCTGTCATTAACCTGCAGGACTGGTTAATGTCTTTTGTCACTAAAACCCCAGAAAGCACATTGTTGGGGTATAACTATACTCCAACAAATTTACCTTCACAAGTGACTCTGAATTCAATTTTACATATGATGGGAAGAAAGTTGGGGCTGTTTGGATTCATACAGAATACTGAATATGAGTATTTACTTGGTTGTCCCTCTAGTTAAAAGTGGATATTAACTTAAGGTTGGACATTTATTCCAAAAGCAGAACTAGCACCAAGAACTTGTCTTGCCATTGGAGACAATAAAGTATTTACCGCCATCTTGTGAGAAAAAATGGCAACACAGGAGAAGTTGGAAAGAATTCTCAACCAAATTCCTTTGGTTAAGAACGGATCACAGCAATGATACATGTAAAACCCAGTGGAATTGCACATTGGCTACGGGAGGGAGGTGGGAGGAGGGAAGAGAAAGAACATGAATCATGTAACCATGGAAAAATATTCTAAATTAATCAATTAGATAATTTTTTTAATTAAAAAAAAGAATGGATCACAGGATTTCAGGTTACAGATGTAGGACTGAAAGGAACCGCAGAGATCATTAGGTCCAATGTTCTTATTTTCCAGAGGAAGAAACAGAAGTCCAGGAAGGTTGAGGTTATAAAAGCATATAGATCTTGGGCCTAGAAGGACCTCAGAGATCAATTAGCCCACTCCTGGATTTATCGAGGAGGAAACTGAGGCACTTCACAATTATTACAGCACTATATAAATGTTAGCTATTATGATTATGGTTATTCCTCAAGGAGTATTGGGTATGAAAGGTAGTACAGACAAACTAAACAAGAGACTGAAAAAATGCTGCTCTTTGGGGGCCCAGCTGCCTGGCAGGATCCCACAGACACTGTCATGAATTTCTCAAGCATGACAGCAACCCCAGAAGTTGAGTCACTTACATCTTATTCTATAATAATAAGAAACCTTTTCAATGAAGGAGATACTGCCCATTCTCACCTTCCTCTCTCTAACAATGAAGATCGAGATGCACAAATTCATCTAATAATCATTTAATTTAAGAGTCTCCTCTCCCAGTAAAATCTCTTTTTCAAAGTTGCTAACAAGGGGCAAAAAATGAGCTGCTATCCATTTTCTTTCTTCTTATCTTTTCTGTTTGCTCTTTGGTTGAACTCCTAAAAACAGCAAACCATCAAAAATTAGGAATAAGAAGAGTAAAAATATTGTGCTTAGAGGACTGGCCCCTCCATAATCATGACAGACACTGCTGCACATAAGACCAAATGGGGTTAATGCCTGCTGAAAGGATGAACAATTAATAAATTCATTAAGACAAGTTTCATCTATGGTTCTTTGAGGAGGAAGAATGGCCAGCTTCAGTGAGACATGATGATTTTCTTACCCTTAATTATCAGCAGCTGAAAATGCTCCTCGAGGCTAGTTCTCCAAATATTCATGGCAGCATTCCAAGCCACAGCCATTGCTTGCCTGGCACGAGTAACTCCAAAGGCAGAAAAGCTTCATTCTAGCCAACATGATGCAAGTTGTCAGTAGAACTGTGATCGGAATCTGAGTTGACAGATGTGCTAATGGATCTTCCATGTTTACAGATCTGAGGAGACTGGCACCATGTCTAGATATTGTGTTCCTGTCTCGCCTCAGCATGGAGCACAACGAGACCCAGATAACATCATGAGATGTATAAACCCACAGGGATCCGGTTACTGAAGCCAGAGGAACTTTTCCTTTCCAGTCGACACTGCCCCTTTGGGATCCTGGCATCTCCTCTAACCTCATCAACTCTGATATCATACAGGTTTCCCATAATCAGAGACAAGCCAGGCTTTGTTTCCAAGGTAGACGGAACCTGACGGGCCAGGTGGTTCCCCATCCAAAGAAGACATTCCAATCCAATCCACAGATGCTTTTATACACAGAGCAAAGGCTCATACTTTGAAGTGGGCAGAATTAAAAGGTGCTTTGGTGAACTTTATCACTGGAGAGGCAGTGGCTTTGGAGTCAGGAAGACTTCTTCCATCTCCTAGCTGCATGACTTTAGGGAAATCAAGTGATGTCTCTGAACTTTGGTGTCTTCGTACATAATGTCAATAAGTCCCATCCTCACAGGGTTCAAATGAACTGGCTGTATAAATTCCAGTTATTACTGATAACCCTGAAAATTATGCTAAAATATAGGCATGCCCAGAAATAGATGATTTATTGGATTTAGTTCAGGCCCTCTCATGATGGGTGGTGAAATCTAAAGAAAAGATCCCTGGATTTGGAAGCTAAAGGACCTGAAATTGAATCCCAGATCTAACATCTACCATCTTTGTGTCTAATGAAAAGTCACTTTGCGGGGGGAGGGCAGGGCTCAGTTTCCTCATCAGTAAAATAAGGGGGTTGGTCTAGATGACTCCCAAGATCCCCTCTGGCTCTAAATCTGTGACCGATGATCTCCAAGGCCCCTTCCAGATCTTGATCCTTTGGTATCACACTTGGATTACTTCAACAACCTAGTCTCTCTGTTTCCATTTCTTTCTTACTCTGCCTTGTGCTGGCATTCAAGCCTTCTGCAGAATGGTCTTATCTCCTTGTTCACCTTTGCTAACCTTCCACTCCAGCCAAAGTGGTCTGTTTGCTCTTCCCTGAACAAGTCTGTGACTTCCCTCTCCCCCACTTTTTCAGACTGGCTCCTTCTTTGTAACTTAGTCTTCAGAAGTTGGGGGGAGCAGGGCAAAGTGAAAGGTTAAGTTCCCAGTCACATATCCAGCCAGGATTATATGCCAGTATGGAACTCTGATCCTCCTAATTCCAAGGCCAGCTCTCTGCTGGCTTTCATTTCTCATTTTCAGTTAAACAATCCAACAAGCAATCAAGTCCTTTTTCTGTACCACACGTTGTGCCAGGTGCTGTAAAGCTGGCTAACTCATTGTGGGGAAAGGCCCACTAGCAAACAAGGGGGATACTATCCTAGGAAGAGAGAGCTACACCCCAACTCTGTCTGTGCCCTGGGATGACGTTCTGTTTAACTCCTGCCAGTTAGACTTCTGAAATCTCCCCCATTAGAATGTCAGCTCCTTGTGGGGAGATCATTTCATTTGTCTTTGCCTTCCCAGTGCCCAGTGTCATTGAAGTTCAGTCAATGGCAATGGGCTTGAGTGTCTACATAAAAGCCTGTTTAGGTTTCAACAAGCAGGCATAATAGAACTATATCAAAGGGAAGAGATGTCACAAGTAGTTCATCTCATAACTGAAATGGGCCATAGCCAGTATCCATGAGAGCCATAGACACGATGTAAATATATTCACATGTTTTAAGGAATGGGTGTTTCAGATGTGAAGGTCAAAGCTATAAGTGTGTCTTTTCAAAAAAGAATTATAGATCACCTTTGTGGGAAGAAAGACATAGCTATGTAAACTCCCTAGAGCATGGCAGAAACCACTGGGACAGCTTCATGGAAGAAGGAAAACTATTTTTCTGGTATTGTCTCCCTGGAAGATGTCAGGCTGATCAAGCTTCCTCATGAAATGGGTAACCCAGTTTGCAGATCCAGCCAGTGGGTAGAGGGATATATAGCTCAATATGGTGGCCAAAAATGGGGGCTGAAACGAACAAGTAAGGAGTCATGGGCCAATTAAAGGTTCGGTAAGCCCAGGGGACTCAGATTCAGTGGTGTTGTCAAATATACCCATTGAAGGAATATGGAAAGTAGGAGCTCTCACTTACACTTCCATAAATGGAGCTGTGTTCATATTGTAGAAGAGATTCCTTGGTGGGGTATGGGTTGGACCAGAGTTCCATCGAGACTCCTTTCAGTTAAGTCTCTGTTCTCTATTTACAAAACTTATTAATATGGCATTTGGAGCATGATAATATTTCTGTAACTCAAATTAAAGAGTTGTTGAGCATTCATCAGCTATATGGAAAAGGAAATGTGATGTTTGAGAAACCTATAAAGACTACACCATACAACCCATCCAATTCTAGATGCTGGCCAAATGAGACCATCTCTCTAATACATCAGGCAGCTTGTTGAACACAGACCAAATCAAGGGATGGAAGAACCTCAGAAGTCAGTGAATGTAACCCCTTCTTGAAACATGAATCCCTTCTTATCACATCCCCAAGAAGTAGTTGTTCAGTCCCCGTTTGCATAGCTCTAGTGATGGAAGACTCATTACTTTATTCATAGATCATAGATCATTGAGAGCTGGAAAAGACCTCAGGAGCCATTAAGTTCAACCTTTTCATTTTATAACTGTGGCCCAGAGAGTTAAAGTGATTGGCTCGGGGTCACACAGCTAGTGAGTGTCTGATATGGGATTGGCATCCAAGTTTTCCTAACTTCAGGGCTCTATCCAGTAAGTTATGCTAGTTAGCTAACATTTGATAACGGGAAACCAGACAAATTCATGAATCATGTTTCATGGTCATTTCCCATTCCAAAGTCAACTGATGAAGGGAGAACCTGCTCTGGCCGGAAGCATCAGTGAATGTTTGAATGCTAGAGCTTGGCAGAGATCAGAGAGACCAAGCTGGTCTAAATGCAGGAGGATCTTCCCAACAATTCAGATGACGGTTCAGCTGAAAGAGCTGCCAGGGAAGGGAGAGGTAAATTGTTCTCACTCAGGGGAAAACTTCAAGCAGACCTTGGATGACCCCTTATTGGAGATGTTGGTCAGAAAAAGATTGAATTAAATCACTGAGGAATTCCCTTCCAATTCTGAAACCATGATTTGCAGCAATCCCAGGAACACCAAGGACCCCAAGTTTGCACCTAGAAGGAAACTCAGAGGCCACCTAAACATCAGCCTTCATTTTTTCAGATGAGAAAAGTGAGACCCATGGAGGTCATATGACTTGCTCAGGGTCGTACACATGGCAACTGGAAGAGCTAGGACTGGAACCCAAACCTTCTGGCTTGAAGGCCAGTGATCCTTTACCATACCACTCTACTTTCCAAATCTTCCATGTCATACCTGGAAATACTGCAAAGTATTTTTTTCTTTTTTAGTTCAATGGCAATCAAAGCAGAAAGCCTCACTCAGGCAAGTAAACATTTCTGCCTCCAGAAGTCCCTAACAATTAATGACTTTGCTAATTGTTTCCCCCTGCTATGATGATATACTGATATTGAACTGCAAATATATGTGAAAAATAATTCTAATCAGAGAAAGCTATGTGCCCAGGTGGTCTACATAGTCAGAGGCTTCCTATCACCATACTCTGATACTAGACTTTTTATTATTCTGCTGTAAAATGTAAGACTAGATGACTGCCAAATGAGGGGGCTATGAATATATAATTACTTCCAACACCTATTCTAACTTTAACTCCAACATTCCAAGATCAAGGTCATAAATTTCTGAAATGCCCTGATCTCTAAGCAGACAATTGACTCCTTGTTACCTAATCCAATCCAGTAAACATTTATGAAGCACCTACTATGTGCCAGGCACTGTACTAAATGCTGAAGATACAATTAATTGAAAGAAAGGCAGTCCCTGCTTTCAAAGAGTTTACAATCTAATGGGAGGAGACAACACACAAAAGGAGGTGAATTAACTCTAGAATAAAATACAACTTCCCTATCTGGCATTCGAAGCCTTCACAACAAGGCTCCATTCTTCCTTTCCAAGTTCATTATACATTATTCCCCATTACACGTATTCTATTTAGCCAAACTGGTTTCCTTGCTAATCCTTCTACACAAGACTCTGGGCAATTGTATAGATTGTCTCCCGCTATGTGGAATGATACACCCCCTACTCTTAGAATCCCTACTCCCCTTCAGAGCTCAATTCAAATATTGATTTGTACATGAAGCCTTTTCTGATCCTTCATATGTGTATGTGTGTGTATGTGCATGTACATATATGTTATGTGTGCATTTAGCATGTATCATATGTATAGGTGCCCAGTGCTGAGCATATACATATATTGTATACTGCATGTCTGTATGGTATGCATAACACATAATATGCATATGTTGTGTATTATATTTACATACGCACATAAAAGGGGTGATATTTGGTATTTGGATCAATGCATTTTATGTATACCATGCATTATATTTATAATATATCAATATGTTATATGCATATATAAATCTATAAATCAAATAATATTCTATTATATATCAAACTACAACCTATATGTACAATACTATACTGCATATATCATATATACATGTATATATGCATGTTGTTCATTATGTATGTCTACCATGTCATATATACATGTTTGTATCAATCTATGTGTCTATCTATATATACATATAGCAATATATTAAGATATAATGTGCAAAATATTATGTATTATATATTATATACAATGCTTACTTTACATATTAAATGATATATGATACATAATAGGTTGTATACTATATACAGAAATATATGTGGCATATAAGAATAATACTGATATTTTATATATAATGTATATTATACTACATGCTATTTATACAAGATATTATTAGATAGAAAGATACAGACAGATAGATAGATAGATAGATAGATAGATAGATAGATAGATAGATAGACAGACAGACAGACAGGCCGAAAGGCAGACAGATAGGTAGATAGGTGGATAGGTAGGTAGGTAGGTAGGTAGGTAGGTAGGTAGATAGATAGATAGATAGATAGATAGATAGATAGATAGATGGATGGATGGATGGATAGATAGATCAACTGATCATGCATAATGGCACCTTAAAGGCTACTGAATCTAACTCTCTTTATAGATTCAGGATTTTATATAGATTTTATGGAAGAAGAAACTGAGGCAATGAGAGGTTAAGTGACTTTTGCCCATGGTCATGGAGCTTAATGGGTACTTGTTGGTTGAACTGACCTGTCAAGACAAGAAATATTCTTTACTAGATGGCAAGTTTTGGAAGTGCAGGGACTATGTGTGTGTCCCACAGAGCCTCGAGTATCTATTGAGTATCATACACATTACATCTTTAAGAAACTCATTGAATTGGATAGACCTGCATGAAGCCCAGCTTCTGGGAGATGGGATCTTGGACAAACAGCAGGTGGCGCCCTTCTCTTGGAGAGAGTCAGCCTCACAGACCAGTTCTGTTCCCTGGAATAAGCTGGATAGGCTAGGCAGAAGGCTGCCCAAAAGCCAAGGGCTTTTTTTAATATCTCTGTGACCCTAGGCAAGTCACTTAACTCCCCTAAGAAACCTAAGCTCAGTTTCCTCATCTACAAAATGGGGCTGTTTTGAAGAACAAATGGGATAATGTATGTAAAGTATGTGGTAAATTCTGTAGGGAAAGTTCACTGTCTCCAGAGTTAGAGAACTTGGGTTCAAATTCTGCCTTAGAAACTCTTGGAAGCTTATTACCTGTTGGAGATCTCGCTAGATCCCAGTTTATTCAACCATAAAAGGACAGGGTTGGACTAGATCAGTGATGTAAAACCTATGGCATGCATGCCAAAAATGGCACGCAGAGTGCTCTCTGTGGGCACATACTGCCATCTCCCCAACCCATCCACCCCCCAGGTCACTACTAGAAATATAGAGGGACTTGGGTGGAGCTGTTTCCCTGACCCTCTCCATAAAGCTCAATGATGTCGCCTCACATCTCCCATCCCTCTACCCAGCAGCCAATGGGAGTACTTCCTCCCTCCCCTATCTGGGGTAAAGAGAGGCTGAGAGGGGCAAGGTGAAGGGGCAGGGCACTCCATCTGGGGGGTTGGGGTGGGTCCCAGTATTCCGTTGCTAAAAGGTTTGCCACTCCTGGGCTAGATGGCCTTCTAGCTCTAAATCTCAATGGTGCTACAAATAACTACATAAATATCAATGACTTGTTCTTGCTAATGCTCTCATTCCTATGAGTAGACCACAAAAACTCACTGAAAATCACAACAAACAATTGGATCAACTGGTTCCAGAGCCAAGATGGCAGAGTAGAGCAGAGAAGCTCTGAGTCACCATGAGAATCCTCTCCAATCAATCTGAAAATAATGCCACAAAACGAATTCAGGAGTGAAAAAGGCAAAAAGAGTGAGGTATGTGGAGAACATCTGGGACACTGGGGTGAGAGAGGAATATAATCAGCAAGGGGTGAAGAGCAAGCCAAGAGCAAGTCACACAGCCTCACCCCACATCTGCTGTCCCAGGTTCTGAACCTGAGACCCTGAGACCCTGCCTGGGCAGATAGAGGTCCAACCAATCCACACCCCTTGAAATTCCAAACCTGTGGCAAAGTCTGGAACCCTAGCCCAGGGAAGTATGTGCTGAAGCAGCCTGATCTGTGTGGATCCAGAGCAAAGTCAAGAGTCCCAGTCTGGGCCCATGACAAGGACATAGATCCTAGTTTGAGGTAGTTGGTGGACCCAAAGCTGAGCCCCCTGAGCCTCTTGCCAAAAATTCAAAGAAGAGCCCCAGAACAGGGCAATCTACTGTGTGCCTGACAAGATCAAGCCCAGAGTGAGACCAAAAACTTCGCCCAAGTCTGAGGCATGAATTTGAGCAGTGCCTAACCTGATCAAGCACAGATTAAGACCAAAAGCATATGCCCAAGCCTGAAGCAAGAACTTCAGTTATCAGCATCTCAAGGGTTAGTTGAATCAGCAGTGGGGAGTGGTTCTCAGACCTTCCAGCCTTCAGGCCATCATTCCATCTTGGAAGAACTAAAACCCAGAAATAAAGCTAAAGCTTATATAATAAAAATAAATAAAATTTTATTTTTAATAAAAATATAATAATAAAAATATCTACATAATAAATATTATAATAATAAAGCTTTCCTTAAAGGTAGCATCAAGGAAGTAATGAAGTTTAAGAGAGTGCCCTAAACTTCCAGAGAAGAGAGGCTACCTATAAAAAGGTTGGGAAAATGAGCAGACAACCAAAAAAGCACCTAACTAGAGAGAATTTTTAAGGAGACAAAGAATAAGGTATAGACACAGAAGGGGACCTTGAAAGCAAAGCAAGCACACATAAAGTCCAAAAGAAAAAATTATGAATTGAATCCAGATTCTGGAAGAGCTCAAAAAGGACTTCAAATTAGAAAATTCATATTAAGAGAGGCAGAGGAAAAATGGGGAAGAGAAATTAAAGTAATGCAAGAAGAAATGGGCCAAATGAAAAGGAGGCTCAAAAGCTAATGGAGGTTAGGGGCAGCTGGGTAGCTCAGTGGAGTGAGAGTCAGGCCTAGAGACAGGAGGTCCTAGGTTCAAACCCGGCCTCAGCCACTTCCCAGCTGTGTGACCCTGGGCAAGTCACTTGACCCCCATTGCCCACCCTTACCAATCTTCCACCTATGAGACAATACACCGAAGTACAAGGGTTTAAAAAAAAAAAAAAAAAGCTAATGGAGGTAAATATTTCCTTAAAAATTAGAACTGGGCAACTAGAAGCTAATGATTTCATAAGACATCAAAAAAAACAATAAAACAAAATCAAAAGAATGAAAAAAACCAGAAAACATAAAATATCTCATTGATAAAACAATTGACCTGGAAAATAGATCCAGGAGAGAAAATTCAAGAATTATTGGGCTCCCTGAAAGCCATGATTAAAAACAAAAACAAAAACAACCTGGACATCATACTATAAAAAATTATCAAAGAAAACTGCCCAGATATTCTTGAACAAGAAAATAAAATAGAAATGGAAAGAATCCCCAGATCACCTCCAGAAAGAAATCCTCAAATGACAACTTCCAGGAATGTAATAGCTAAATTCAAGAGCAACCAAACTGAGGAGAAAATACTTCAAGCAGCCAAAAAGAAACAATTCAAATACCATGGAGCTATAATCAGTATCACATAGGACTTAGCAGCTTCCACATTAAAGGATCAGAAGGCATGGAAGATAGTATTCAGGTAGGTGAAAGATCTAAGTTTACCACCCTGAGTCACCTATCCAGCAAAACTGAATATATTCTTTCAGGGGGAAAATTGGGCATTCAATAAGATAGAAGATTTCCAAGCATTCCTGAAAAAAAAACAGACCTAAACAAAAAAAATCTGAAGATTAAACATGAGACCCAAGAGAAGCCTAAAAAGGTAAATAAGAAAGAGAAAATTTAAGAGACTCAATAAGGTCATATTGTATGTATTCCTACATGGAAAGAGGATAGCTATAACTCTTAAAACATTATTCTTAGAAGTAGAGCAGATAGAAGGAGTATACTTAGATGGAGGGTGGGGAAGTAAGCAAATTATGATGATATAATATGATATGAAAAAAATCAAGGGATGAAAAAGAGGATTGCACTGAGAGAAAAAAGAAAGAAGAGATGTAATGGGGTAAATTATATAACATAAAGAGGCATGAAAAATTATTATAGGGGAGGGAAGGACGAGAGTGGTGACAGGCAATGCTTAAACTTTACTCTCATCATAACTGGCTTAGAAAGGGAATAACAACCATACTCACTGAGGTTTAGAATTCTATATTACCCTACAGAAAAGTAAAAGGGGAATAAGACGAAGGAAGGTGGGGGATAATTGGAGGGAGGGAGAAGTAGGGATGTGATGAAAAGCAAAACACTGGTGAGGAGGAACAGAGTGAAAGAGAATAGAGCAAGATCAAAAAGGGAAAATAAGATGAAGGGCAATACACAATTAGTAATCATAACTACAAATGTGAATGGGATGAACCCACCTATAAAACAGAAGCAGAAAGGAGAGTGGATTAAAACCAGAATCTTACTATATATGTTGATTACAAGAAACACATTTGAGGCAGGGTGACACACACAGAGTAAAGGTAAAAGGCAGGAGCAGAATTTATTAGGCATCATCTAAAGTCAAAAAAGAAATAGCAATCATAATCTCAGACAAAGCTAAAGCAAAAATTGATCTGATTAAAAGAAATAAGTAAGGAAAACACATCTTACTAAAAGGTACTATAAACAATGAAGTAATATCAATACTAAACATATATGCACCAAATGGTATAGCATCCAAATTTTTAAAGGAAAAACTAAAGGAGCTTAAGGAGGAAATAGATAGTGAAACTATAGTAGTGGAGGACCTCAATCTTCCTCTCTCAGAACTAGAGAAACCTAACCAAAAAATAAATAAGAAAGAAGGAAGGGAAGTGAATGAAATTTTAGAAAAATTAAGAGTTAATAGATATCTGGAGAAAACTGAACAAGAATAAAAGGGAATATACCTTCTTTTCAACAGCGCATGGTACCTATGCAAAGGCAGAACATGTAGTAGGACATAAAAACATCACAAACAAATGCAGAAAAGCAGAAATAATAAATGCAACTTTTTCAGATCATAATGTGACAAAAATTATAATTAGTAAGGGTTCATGGAGAGGCAAATTAAAAATTAATTAGAAACTAAATAAACTAATTTTTCAAAACTGGTGAGTTAAAGAACAAATCATAGAAACAATTACTGATTTCACTGAAGTGAATGACAAAATTTATGGGATACAGTCAAAGCAGTACTCAGGGGAAAATTTATATCCCTGAGTGTCTATATCACCTCTTAAACTGTTCTATAAAGCAGTGATCATCAAAACAATACGATACTGGCTAAGAGATAGAAGGGTAGATCGATGCAATAGACTAGGGGTAAATGACCTCAGCAAGCTAGTGTTTGATGAACCCCAAAATCCCAGTTTTGGGGATAAGAACCCACTACTTAACAAAAACTGCTGGGAAAATTAGAAAACTATAGTTCTTGATCAATATCTCATACCCTATGCCATGATAAGTTCAAAATGGGTAAATGACTTAAATATAAAGAGGGAAATTATAAGTAAATTAGATGAACATGGAATAGTATGCCTGTGTCAGATCTATAGGAAAGGGAAGAACTTAAGATCAAGAAAGAGATAGAGGGCATTAAAAGATATAAAATAAATAATTTTGATTATATTAAATTAAAAATATTTTGTACAAACAAAACCAATGCAACCAAAATTAGAAGAGAAGCAACAAACTAGGAAAAAAAATTTATAACAAAATTCTCTAATGAAGGTCTAATTTCTTAAATATACAAAGGACTAAGTCAAATTTTTAAGGAATCAAATCATTCCCCAATTGACAAATGGTCAAAGAATATGAATAGGCAATTTTTAGATTAAGAAGTCAAAACTATCAATAATCATATGAAAAAATGTTCTAAATCCCTCCTGATTAAAGAAATGCAAATCAAAACAACTCTGAGGTACCACCTCACACCTAGAAGATTGGCCAATATGACAGTAAAGAAAAATAATAAATGTTGGAGAGGATGTGGAAAAATTGGGACTAATACACTGCTGCTGGAGTTGTGAATTGATCCAAACATTCTGGAAGGTAATTTGGAATTATGCCCAAAGGGCTTTAAAAGAATGCATGCCTTTTGATCCAGCAATCCTACTATGTCTGTATCCAAAAGAGATTTGAAAAATGGGCAAGTACTTGTTTGTACAAAAATATTTATAGCTATGCTCTTTGTGGTGGCAAAAATTGGAAAATGAGGGGATGTCCCTCGATTGGGGAATGGCTGAACAAATTGTGGTATATAATGGTAATGGAATACTATTGTGCTATAAGGAATGATGAATTGATGGATTTCTATATGAACTGGAAAGACCTCCATGAACTGATGCACAGTGAAATAAGCAGAATCAGGAAACATTATACACAGTAACTGAAACATTTTAGAGATAAGTAATAAATAAGTAGAAAATTCAATGTACTCTAATCAATCCTATGCTTTATTTTATTTCTTTGAGTCTCCTTGTAAGAATCTGGGCACATCCTAGTTCCCAGTTCCCAAATGACCCAAAGGTCCCACTGCATTCTTGTCATGACCACAGAGAAGCTGATCATTAATCTCAATATTCTTTCAGCTACAAACACACACATTAAACTGATGGAGCCCTAGCAAATTAGGTGGGTACTCTGGACTGTAGTCAGCCCCTCCATGAACTTACCAATGACTATGTTCATGTGAAAATGGAAATTCTCATTTGGATGTCATGGAATTGGGACGTTGCTGTTAATAATGATGAGATATTCTGAGCTTCTCTTAAGAAACAGAGAAGGCATACAATTGGCTAGTGACACAGCAGGAGTATGATGATGAATGAATGCGCTTGAATGGCAGTTGCTATTTCAGAGACACTGGACAAACTCATTAAAATGTTTGTCAAATGAATGGATGAATTTCATAGGGATAAATGTAAAATAAAATATTATTCTTGGGTACAAAAGAAGTCTTAGGGAATCTCAAAAGCTGTCTTTATATAGTTAAAAGGAGAGTGGAAAGAAGATGGAGGAGAAGGCTGGTTCTGCTTTATCTTAAAAGAGAGAAGCAAGAGTGAAGGAGATAGGTCTGGGAGGAGGAGGAGAGTTCCAGAGAGGAACCTTTAGGCTTGATATTGGGGGAAACTTCCTGGCAATCAGAGCTGCCCCAGAAGCAGACTGATGGATTTCTCCTTTCTGGAGGGCTTCTAGCAGAGGCTGAATGGCTGCTAGCTGGGGATAGAGAGAGGATTCACATTCAGATAGGGTTTGGGTTAGAAGTCTTCTGACCCTGAGATTCTATGTGAAAGTTTAAAAAGGAGTGAAAATTTTTCAAACCTGGTTACTTGGGAAAGACCATCCTATTCCATGATTGTTAAAGTTCCTCTGATTGAAGCCAAATGCTTCAGTATAAATGGTGATCTTCCCTGACGGCACTGCCCCAACTGGTCCATATCAAATACCATTCCTGCTTTCTTGTCCTGCATGATTCTTGTCCATACTCCTCCACAAATCCTCCATAGAGGATCCACCCAAGATGGAAACCTGACCCTCCATTTCTAATGATTTATAGATACCAACTAAGCAGAGCAGTGGATAGAGCACCAGACCTGGAGATGGAAGGATCTGGGTTCAAATGTGGCCTCAGAAACTTCCTAGATGTGTGAACCCTTCCTGCTCTTCTGCTTTGGGACCCATACTTTGTGTTGATTCTAATAAGGTGAAGATTTAAAAAGAAAAATAAAAAGATGATAGGACAGCTGGTGTAAAGCCACAAGGGACCTCAGAGGCTATCTGGCTTTAGTAATAAGCACAGTTAATGAGCATCTCCAGTCACAGCACCAGTGAGTCTCCTGAGCTCCATCCAGCTTCCTTGTTCTCTGCCGGCAGACACCCAAACCACACATGGCAGAGAAGGGTGCCATGACCTCACCGTCTAGGTTTGCCTGGTTTAAAAAAAAAAATCTCCACCTTTTACTGCATGGCTGGCAAGGGGCGTCTCTGCTCCCTGACTCTCCTGAGGCCCACTAAAGTCTCTCATGGGGGGGCTGCAAGCCCACCCATCCTCAGGGACTCTCACCTTCCTTACTTGAATTGGGCTCCCCCACAAACCAGAAGAAATGCCAACCCCTGACTACCCTGGAGCCCTGCAGAGCCCCAAAAGCCTCACAGAGGAAATGGGAAAGGGCTTTAATTGTTAAAAGGCCAAGCTCAGAGCCAAAAAGATCAGGTGACTTCTCTATGCCTTAGTTTCCTCATCTGTAAAAAAAGTTCTAATCCCAAATTTTAATATTTTCTAATGAACATTTATTACCAAGCCTGGGCCCTTGAAGAATCTGGGGAGGGGTCACTGCTAAGTAGCCCACTAGAAAGAGCTCTAGGCCTAGAATGAGAAGGACCTGAGTTCAAATGTGGCCTCAGACACTTCCTAGATGGACAAGTCCACTTAACCTCCATTGACTAGCCCTTACCACTCTTTTGCCTTGGAACCAATACTCAGTACCAATTCTAAGACAAAAGGTAAGGTTTTAAAGAGAGAGACTTGTCCAAAGAGATGTGTGTAGTAGGACTCTCAGACAGAATTTGAACACAAGACTTCTGACTCCATCCCAGTGTTCTTTCCACCATAGTTCTTACTATGTATAGACACTAAGAATATAGAGGCCAAACGGAAAACCGGAGGCAGATGAGAGGAGTGATTATCTCCCATTCCATTAGATCCAACTGAGGGGTACCAAGCTGTATGTGCGCCATCTCCCCCATTAGAATGTGAGCTCCCTGAGGGCAGGAGTTGGGTCTTTGTCTTACCTCACCAGGCCTTACTGTAATACCTGGTCCATAGTAAATGCTTACTAAATGCTGGTTGGTTGGTTGGTTGGTTGGTTGAGTGGTTGCTCATTTTCTACTCCTCCTTTTAAATCATTTTCCTCATTCCTCTCTAGGTGGTCATGAATAGAAGTGCTTGGATGAAACTAAAACCATTCCCAATATCAAAAGATTTGAATCCAGGGATGAGCTCGAGCCAGTTCTCTCCAGAGCCTGATTATTAAATGTCCAAAATGTGCATTTATCCTTTATACCCCAGAAATTAGCAAACAGTAAATTGGGGTTTGATTCATTGCTCTGTTGACTGTCTAGACTTAAGAAAGTGCTAATAATGCAAATTAAACCAAAAGTGTGCCTTGTGTACAATTTATTTTTTTTCTGGGAGAGACAGTTGTTAAACATTTCCCAGCACACTGTCAGTTGAACCCATTCATTCCAACCTCTCCTCCACTCCCCAACTCAAGTGGACAATGGCAAAATCCAGTTGGGAGCTTGGATGAATGGTGGGAAAGATGCTCATCAAAGTGTTCTGGCTGAGATTGTTTCCATGGCCATTGAGTCCCATCCTTACCTGACAAGATGGCGAACTGTCTGTGGAGTTGTTCTATGATATCCACTGCCGCGAGGGGCCGGATCTCCTGCTGCATGATTTCATCTGCCAAAGGGAAGGAGAGAGAAGAAACCCCCAGGTGAGTCAAGGCTTCCATGTTACTCAGAAAGGCAAGAGAAAAAGAAAAGACCTGCGTAGGAAATTACTCAAGATTTGTCATAGGCAGTGCTGTTACCAGATGATCCTTCTGATAATGTAGAGGTTCAAAGACACTGGAAATCCTCTTCCCAAGACCTGTACTATCTCACTTCCTAAAAAGTCTATCCTCTTCCTTTCTTTCATCTCCTTCTAAATCTGTGCCTCTGTCTCCCAGATTAAGTGATAGGAGTGGGAGGGAAACATCCAGTTTCAGTTCTTCAGAAAAGCCAAGCCTTTTGGCAGAGGTCTTCAGGTTTCCTCCATCTCAGTCTAATTCACAAATTATTCTGTTGGGGGAAGCTAGGTAGCTCAATGGATAGAGGCCTGGAGTCTAAAAGTCCTGGATTCAAATCTAGCTTCAGACAATTGCTATGTGACCCTGGGCAAGTCACTTAACCCTAATTGCCTAGTTCTTACCACTTTTCTGCCTTGGAAGTGATACTCAGTATTGATTCTAAGACAGAAGATAAAGGGGTTTTTTGGGGGAAGAAGGAAGTAACTTTTTATTGATAACTTTTGTGTTTATGTCACTTTTATTTCTCAACACATCCTTCTCCCTCTTGAAGGGTCATTCCTCATAATATAAATTAAGGGGAAAAAAATTTGGCAAAACTAACCAACATATCAACCAAGTGGAACAGTGTGCATTTTCCATATCCATTATCCCTCACTTCTGCAAAGGAGAAAAGGAAGATCATTGTCAGATCTCTTCTTCCAGGCCAAATTCAATCATTATAATTGGGTGGGGGTGGATTTTTTGTAGCTGTCTTGTTTGTTGCTTTTGCCATTTATGCTGTAAAAGTCTTTGCCTTGTACCATCTCAAGCTTTGCCAAATCAAGGTGTTAGACTAGGGAACTTCTCCAGTCTCTTCTAGCTCTACATTTCTGATTCTATCATCACTTATGGGAGAGGATGATAGGAGAAAGAAAACATGCCTGGAATTTGGCATAATTTGTGTCGGGTGAACCACATGTAGGAGAAAGAAAAAAATTCCCCAATACCACAAAAATGTCTCTTGTCAGTGGCCACAGCCTTCCCTGAAATAACACTTTCTGCTCAGGATCTATGTTTTCCCAGAGTTCATAGTCTCTACCCTGCCTCATGGTGTCTGGTTTACATATGATCAGTTTAGAGAATTAAAACAAAGTGGTGCCATCTTATGCAAGCATATCCTCCTCCAGAACCTCCTCACCCCTCTGTTTGACATTCACACAAGAGGCAGTGCAGTGCAGTGGATAGAGAGCTAGTCTTACAACCAGAAAGACCTGTGGTCAAGTCCCACTTCCAGTATGAAGGGGCTGGTGACTCTAGGAAACTCACCTAAATTCTTGTGTCCTCCACTGCTCTGAAGAATGATGCAAAGAAGGTGCTTCCTTCAGTTAGTAAAGGACGTTCCCTCATCTGGGAGTTCTCTATCCCAAACTCCCTCCCAATCTGGCTCCAGTCCATCTCTCCATACTGATTTCACATCCCTGCCCCTCATGTACTCTATAATCCAAACAAAGTGGTCTTCCTCCTCTAAGCCTTGACAAGGGCTATGGCCCCCGTGCTGGGATGTTCTCCATTTTCAACTCCACCTCTTCAAATCCCCAGCTTTCCTCAAGGATAGTCCAAGGACCACCTTGGAAGGAAGACCTGCGCTCTGAATCTCTGAGCTGACTTCATGGCACAGGCTCCGCCGAGAAGCTTTTTCTGATTCCCCAGATACAAGTGTCTCTCTTCTCTCTACTTAGCTTGGGTTTATTTTGGTTGTTTTGTAGTTCATTATGTAGTGCCTCTCTCCAACCCACCAATCTGAAGCCTAAAACTGGGTCCCCCCCAAGAGGTAAATGAACCTCCACAAGGCACTCTGGCCATCTAAACTCTGAAAACTACGGGTCAGGTTGACTAGTCAACCAAAGGACACAGTTAGCTCAAAGTAAAAGGTTTTTTTACTGACACCATATAATAAGAAATGACAAAAAACAAATACATCCTTCAGAGAATTGGGGGGACACTCTCCCACAAATACAGTATCAGTGGGAAGAATGGACACAGAGTTCACAGGTAGAAAGGGGCACACGTGGGAAAGACACATCCCCAGGCACATCAGGGGAGGGGTAATTCATACTGCTGATCCTAATTAGAATTTCATGATCTGATTTCTGTCACTGATGGCTTCTCATCACTCCCTCTGTCCTTGGTCTCCTCGCCTCCAGGAAATTTCCCTGCCTCCAGTCTCAGGACCAACAGCCATCCCAGTCTAGGCTACTTTTACTCACTTTCAGGGCCAAAGCCCAGACTCTGAAGGGTCTCAAGCAAGCCTCAGCCCTGGGGCTCACCATCTCCCTAAAAGGATTCCAGCCCTGGGCAGTCAGTCAAATAGCATTTACTAAGCACCTTCTTTGTGCCAGTGGCCGTGCTAAGTGTGCGCTGGTGACACAAAGTCCCTGCTCTTGATGGACCCTCAGCTCTTCTTGCTGGCTCAACCCCACAGCTGGACCTCTTTTACCTGAGCACTGCCATGGGCTTCTGCTAAAGGAGCCATTGCCCATAAGGACTAGAAGAGAAAAGAAATCCCCTCCCCTTTTCCCTCTTGCCAAACTCTCCAAAGTTATGGTGAAAGAGCAGCTATGTGGCACAGGAGACAGATTTAGGCCAAAAAAAGGGAAATCCTAGGTTCAAATCTGATCTCAGACACTTCCCAGCTGTGTGACCCTGGGCAAGTCACTTAACCCCTACTGGTTCTTACTGCTCTTCTGCCTTGGAACCAATACTTAGTATTGATTCTAAGACAGGAGGTAAAGGTTAAAAAAAACCCACAAAGTTAAGGTAAAGAAGAGCTGGGTTCCCCCAAAACACCAACTTTTTTCTCAACTGTCTCTTGAGTAGCTTGTTTGTTCATAGGATCAGTCCCCCAATTCAGCTCTCTATCCTCACTCCACCATATTGGTGAATGGATGGAGGAAAGAATACAGTCTTGTATTTCTGGTCCTTTCATAAGCAAATAGGTCACTCAGAGCCTGAAGAGGCCATACCTGGCATCTCATTATCTCTCTTAACCACCCTTTATAGCTTATGGTTTTATCAAATCCATTGAGGAGACTCAGTGGATTAATCTTGTCCCATTTTCCTTACCCACATTTTGTCTGTCCCTCCTGAACATATATGCCTTGAGTTTTTGTCTTTGTGATTCCAGTGCTTGAAGCAAGGGATTAAAAAAAAAAATAAAACCCTTAACTTCCATCTTAGAATGAATACTGTGTATTGGTTCCAAGGCAGAAGAGTAGTAAGGGTGGGCAATGGGGGTTCAAGTGACTTGCCCAGGGTCACACAGCTAGGGAGTGTCTGAGGTCAGATTTGAACCCAGGACCTCCCATCTCCAGGCCTGGCTCTCTCTTAGTCACCTAGCTCCCCAAGCAAGGAATTTTTAAATGCTAATTAACTGACTGAAGATGAAAAGTCCATTCGGTCTCGTTGGTCCATTTTTCCTCTAAGCAATCTTTTCCTTGAGTTAGAACCTTGGCTATAGATCGTCATTCGTGGTTGGATAGTGTAAAGAGCTTTCTTCTTTAATTTAAGGAAGAAAAGTAAGATGATCTGGGGCCAATAGCCCTTCGCCATGTCAGTAAGCTACATGCTGAATTTGCCCCTTCCATTGCCACGGGAGCCATGGGGCACAGGAAGAATGAGGTCACCCCATATTCATTCAGGCTGGAAACAAAACCCAGAGCCAAATGAGGTCTGTATCCCCTAATGAGAAGCAGCTGGGAGGTCTAGACAGCTTGATTCTCCCCATAGATTGCGCTGACCAAGCCTGTTAGTTATTCATCCTCGTAGGGAGCCAGAGGTGCCAAAAAGCACTCTTTGCCCACTCTGTTCTCTCTAGAAACTGGGTGATTTCTAAGAAAAGAGTGGAACACCTCAAAAGCAAGGGGCCCTTCTCCTTCATTGAACAGGAGGAGGAGAGAGGGCCAGCATGAAGTTCCTCCACTTTAACAAATCGATGGTGAGCCCCTACCATGCACAGATGAGGAGGCAGCTAGGTGGCTCAGTCCATAGAGCCCTGCGCCTGGACTCAGGGAGTTGTTGCTCTTGTTCAGTCAATTCTTCTCAACCCCATTTGGGGTTTTCTTGGCAAAGATCCCAGAGTGGTTTGCCATTTCCTTCTCCAGCTCCTACTATAGATAAAGAACTGGTTAAGTGACTTACCCAGGGTCACACAACTGGTAAGTAGCTGGGGTCAGATTTGAACTCAGGAAGAAGAGTCTTCCTGGTTCCAGGCCCAACACTCTATCCACTGGGTCACCTACCTGCTCTGCTCCTAAAATGAGCAGTGTGGATTAAATGACTTCTCAGGTTCTATAATCTATAAGGCCCCAAATCTATAATCCTACAAGCCCAAGTATCATTGTAGGTAGGCAGGGTAAGGGGCAGCTAAGTGGCACCATGGAGAGAGCACCAGACCTGGAGTCAGGAGGTCCTGGGTTCAAATTTGACCTCAGATACTTTCTAGCTGTGTGACCCTGGGTGAGTCACTTAACCCCATTTACCTAGCCCTTATACCTCTTCTGTGTCTTAATTGTTATTAAGACAGGAAGTACGGGTTTTATTTATTTTTTAAATACTAGGTAAGTTGAGATGAAAACCGAGGTGAGATCCAAAGTGCTCTAAGAAAATCTGTAGAGGGGAGAACCCTTTTATGTGGCCCCTTTTCCATGCTTCTGTCAACCTACTACAAGACCTGAAAGCTGAGTCCCAACAACCCCCTAATCTTTCTGGAAAAAACCCTCAAGGGCCAACAGCTGCTCTTCCTCCACCGTGATCCTCCTGATGAAGCAGCTTGTCACAAAACCTTATAAATGGCCATGCACAATTCTAAGACAAAGACTTTTAAAGTAAAATCTAATTTATTGCCAGGGAGTGCCACCCCAACGTTCTTAGGGGCTCAGAAACATGCAGCTCAGTGTCTGGGGCTTCCAGGCAATCCTGAATTCGGCTCCCCCCAAAGGGGGGGGGGGGTCCTGGGGCAGCCAGGGGGCTCTGATAATGAGTTAATGATCTCATTTACAATCCAACCTCTTAGCAGCCAGGAAGCCCAAGGCCTCAGGTGCATTTATTTGGGGCAGAGTAAATAAGCTTTTGTTAGATGGGATTTTCTAGTCTTTTTGGATCCCCTTAAAAAGTCCGTCCTGGGGCTGAGCTCACAGGATGCAGCAGGGCTCCTGAGGCTGGTGCCTGGCCATGGAACATTCCCACGATGCTAGCTCAGCTGGAGCCCTGAACCCTTCTGCATCGGATCTGGGGCCCCCAGGGGCCGAGGGAGGCACCTTGCCCAACACTGAGGCTGAGCCCCTGCCCCAGATGGCAGAGTCCAACACATCCCCTTCCCTAGGAAGGTCAGCCTCCTCTCCTGCTCCCTCATCTGTGGATCCACTTGTTCCTGACACCCTGAATTCCTCCGCCAGCCCTGAGCCCCAGGTCCAGGAAGGCAAAATAAGTCAGAGCTATGCCAGCAAAGGGACCACCAGGACGAAATTCTCTGAGGAGCAGCTGAGGGTCCTCAAGGCCTGCTTTCAAGAATCCAAATACATTAACAAAAAGAAGAACCTCCAGTTGGCTGAGCAGTTAGGGCTAAGCCGCAGACAGATCTGGAAATGGTTCCAGCAATGGAGACTGAAACTAAAGAAGAACCCACAACTGGAGGTCGTGGGGCCCAAACCTGGCCAACGCCACAGGCTGCCTCGGCTTAAACCAGCAGTTGGACCACAAGACCTCGGCCTCCCTTCTTCATTTCTTGGGGACCCTATGTGTGATCATCCCAAAGCCTACCCAGAAAGGAGCTGCCAGGTTTCAGAGAACTGTCTCTGGAATTGTGGAGAGGCTCACCATCCTTTTCAGGTGGCACCCCAAGCCTCCCACCCAGCCTGCACCTCGAGGTCACAGGCCTATGTGGCTTCTTCTACCCCCCCTGTCCCACCCACACAGGCTCCCCCACCACACCTCCCCACCAGATCGCCGGGGAACCTGGTCCAGTTGGAGAAGAGCTCTGACTGTGCAGAGGCCAGTGACGCTCCCAAGCCATCCCTGGAAGACAGTCATGCTCCCTAAGATCAGTCTGTCCCCCACCCCTGATTGTGCCAATCTGCCCCATGAAATGCCCCTTTCTTCTCAGTGGGCTCTTCTCTCCTGGCTTTCTGCTACTTGTGACGGGTATTTTTTGGGTGGGCAGCTGCTTTGCACGGACGAGGTAGAAGTTTGTTCCTTTTGGACTGTTCCTGAGGGGTTTACAAAGCTCTCTAGGTTTGGTACAAAAACTCTGATTTCCCCAATCCGGATAGAAATGACCAGCCTGGACAGCCCCAGTTAGGATGGCAGCTGGCAGCCAAGGAAGGGAGGCACCCACTTGGGTGAGCTTTAGGTTTTCTGTCTCTGAACTCTGTTACTAGGATGGTTTTGGGAGGGGGAGGGCAGGGGCTGAGGGTAGTGAAAGGCACTCATCATCCTGTTCATTCTTCCTTGAATCAAGGCGGGATGGAGTTCACTTGAGCTGTTTTTACCTTTCTAATACCAAATGGCTGCGTACGAATCAGCCTTTCAATAAAGCCTAGATATGAATTTCATTGAAATCTGTTTGTTTTTTTTAAATGAAAGCATTCATTCAGAGGGGGGACTGATTTCCCAGGGTCTCCATCAATGGAAGCATTAGTGATGGCCGAATTGAGCCCTCTGGAATTCTAGGAGAGAGAAAAAAAGTAGCTTCCAGCCGTGTTGACTCCTGCTCCTGCCTGGGAGGGTGCAGCACCCAGCAGTTTTGGTCTTACGTTTGGTCGGGGCTCTTTGGAAATGATTTTTATGATTTCAAAACAACTCACCAAATTGATTATGTACCTGTTATAGGGAAGCTGAGGCCGCGAGAAGGCTGGCACGAGAGTCTGGGAGAGCTGGAGTCCAATCCTCCCTTTTGACGGTGGCCCCCTTCATCTCTGATCTCCCTGAGCCTAGACGTTAGAGACAGGCTGTCATTTGCACTGATGGAGGGAGATCTGAGAGAGGTGTGGATGCTCTGCAAGTATTTCTTTCAAGGTCTAGTTTACTACAATAAATAAATAGATGCAGAAAGGAATGCGTGTATAAATTAATAAAAATGCAAGTATTAAGTGTTTACTAAAAGTGCCAAGAACTGTGCTAAGCATTGAGGATATAAATACAAAAGCAAACACAGTTCCTGTCCTCCGGGAGCTTACATTCTTAGAGGAGGAAAGAAACAGCATACACTGGGAAATGCTGTCCAAGGAGAAGCACTTTAGTCCTCCAAAGGAAATGGCGGCACCCATGAGTAAATCCAGGAACAATGATAGTGTTTTTTGTTTTGTTTTGTTTTTAAACCCTAACCTTCTGGAGTCAATACTGTGTATTGGTTCTAAGGCAGAAGAGTGGTAAAGGCTAGGCAATGGGGATCAAGTGACTTGTCCAGGGTCACACAGCTGGGAAGTGTCTGAGGCCAGATTTGAACCCAGGACCTCCCATCTCTAGGCCTGACTCTCAATCCTCTGAGATACCCAGCTGCCCCCTAGGATAGTGTTATTTTGATCATAGTTCTAGAGCTAGAAAATGTGGTGGGATCAAGTGAAATGGGCACACACAGGGTAAGGAGCTGGGGCAAGTGGTAAGCCCTGGGGAAAAGGGAATGAATAAATAATAAATGCTTTTCTCAATCAGTTAGGTGCTAAATGCCATGGATACAAATAGAAAAAACAAGATAATCTGGACTTTCGAGGAGTTCACAGCTCTCAGCGGAGGAAGTTAGGAAACTGGAAAGTTGGGGTAGGAGCTGGATTAGGAAAAGCTTTGCACACCAGAGAATGTTATATTTGACCCAGATGAGAGAGAACTATTTAAATTTATTGAGTAGCCATGGTGACATGGTCATCACTGGTAACTTTGGAGAGAGTACTTTTGGCTGAAAGACGAATTTGGAAGCCAGATTATAGAAAGTTAAGAAGAGGACATGGGGACAGCTTCTTGGCATTGTGGATAGAGCTCCAGGAAAACTCATCTTCCTGAATTGAAATCCAGCTTCAGACACGGACTGTGGGATCCTGGGCAAGTCACTTAGCCCCATTTGCCTCCATTTCCTCCTCTGTCAAATGAGAGGGAGAGGGAAGTGATGAACCACACCAGTTATCTCTGCCAAGAAAATCCCAATTGGGGGTATTTGAAGAGAGTCCAAGAAGACAGTGAGAGGAAAGGAAGGGGAGGCGGCTGTTTTACAAGGCCGCCTCAGTTTAGTCACCAAAGTGAGGGGAGACACAGGATGACCGTGGGAAGTGATGGATGGAGCAGCTGCCTTTCAACAAGCTATGAACGTATTACTGAACAGCAATGGGACCAATTCAACCTGCTTGATAACTACATCTAAATAACCAAATGCCCTAGGATATAGTTTTAGAACTGGAGAAAATCCCAGAGGCCGTCTGGTCCTACCCCAGCCACGTTACAGGTGAAGGAAGCCTGGAGACACCAAATACTGTGGCTAAGATCATACAAGCAGTTGGTCAATGGTAGAGTCTGGATTTGAGCTCAGGTTATCTAATCTCATGGCTCCTTCTGTTATACCATGTTGCTTCCCACAAAGTGTTAAAAAAACAAACAAACCCCAAACCTTTCTATCACCTCTGTGCCTCCCTCAGATTTCTTCATCTCTCTATTTCCTTCTACTTTTCCTCTTCAGTGGCCAATTGTCATTCTGTTCTTTTTTTAGTCGTGTCCAACTCTGTGACCTGCTTTGGGGTTTTCTTGGCAAAGATACTGGAGAGGTTGGCCATTTCCTTCTCATTTGACAGATGAGGAAACTGAGGCCAACAGGGTAAAGTGACTTGTCCAGAGTCACACAGCTATAAGTATCTGAGATCATTTGACAGATGAGGAAACTGAGGCCAACAGGGTAAAGTGACTTGTCCAGAATCACACAGCTATAAGTATCTGAGTTCATTTGACAGATGAGGAAACTGAGGCCAACAGGGTAAAGTGACTTGTCCAGAGTCACACAGCTATAAGTATCTGAGGTAACATTTGAACTCATGAAGATGAGTTTTCCTGACTCCAGGCACCACTCTCCTGCTCATGGTACTCTATATGCTGATTTTGCATTTTTCCTTTTTTTTCTCCCTTTGCATTATTTTGTAAAGATCTTTCTAGATTTATTTGTATTCCTTAATCTGGACTGACTTGATTGTCTAGCCAATCATATTACATCAGTGTCCCACAACATTTAATAATTTCCCTATAGTTGGATGCTTATACTATTCTCAATTTTGGTTCTTTTTGTTTTGCAACCGCAAATGATGGAGTTAACTAAAGAACCCTTTGTACAGATGATTCTTTTCTAGATTTATTTTTGTTAACACTTCCAGGTATTATTCCCAACAAGAGAATTATGGGGAGAAAGGACATCATTATTCTCGTAACATAATACCAGGTTGCTCTCTAGAAAGATCCTACTAGTTTCCATTCTACCAGCAATAACATAGATAACCCTACAACTGGAAGAACCTTCAAGACTATCTAGGCAAACCTTGTCAATTCAGAAAGAAGGAAGTCCAGGCCAGGAAAAGGAAAATGGCCAGTGGATGGCAGAACTGGGACTAAAAAGCAGATCTCCTCTGGGGAGGTAGACTCTAAACCAGTGGTTCCCAAACTTTTTTGGCCTACCACCCCCTTTCCAGAAAAAATATTACCTTAGCCCCCTGTCACATACTATCACAGCCCCCTTACAGTTATTCGCCACCCCCAAATACACCTGTGGCCATCACCGCCACCCTGGATCACTGCAGCACCCACCAGGGGGCAGTGGCGCCCACTTTGGGAATCACTGCTCTAACCAATCACCCCAGTGCAAATATCAATAATATGGAAATAGGTCTTGATCAATGACACATGTAAAACCCAGTGGAATTGCACATTGGCTATTGGAGGGGGGTGGTGGAGGGGAGGGAAAGAACATGAATCATATAACCATGGGCATTTTTTCTTAATCAATAAAATTAAAAATAAATAAAATAAAATAAAAAATAAAACAAAAAGCGGGTCTTCTGATTCCATCTGATGAACAAGCATTTAATTCCTTCCTGGAGTCTCTGCTACATACTGCTCCATCTTTTAGAAAGCAGGAACTCCACTACTTTCCGGAAATCAACCAAGACCCCTTTTCTCGCTAGGATCTCTTGTGCCTGTCTGCTCCTCAGTGGAAGGAAGAACTCACCCCAAGATTGAGCACATTCTCTGGTTTGCTAATGAATGCCCCTCTCCATTCTGGCTCACATCTGTGCTCCTCTAATCAATTCCCCATTTTCAAAGCACCTCCTAAGGTACAGAGCTGACCACTGAGGACCCAAAGACCAAAATGAAACTGTGCCCCCAGGAGCTTCCATCCTGTTCCTTCTCCCAAGAGAACCAATGAGAAGAGCTCTCCCAAAGACTACCCTGGCACCTAGACATTTCACTAGTCAGGAGGAAATTGTGATTTTTTCTCCCCACCTTTTCAGGAGGACATATCAAGGAAAGCTAGGAAGCAGAAGCCAGGACCAACAGAGCAGAATTTGGGGAATGGGGAGTTAGATCAAGGAAATGTGGTCCAACTCCCCATTTCCCAGAATCTGCTCTATTGGTGCTGTTTTAAAGCCCTCATTGGTCGAGCTGCCACCAAGTGGAGTTCTGGGAGGCTTTGTTAGGATGTGAACATTAACCGCACTGCAGGAACCCAAAATTTCAGAGCTCAGAGGCCTCTAGGTCAACATGTACCTGCCCACAACACAGTCAACAAGGGCCTAATTGACCTTTGCTTGGAAAGGTCCTGGAAGGGGATCGCCTATGGACTTAGTGTTAGAAAGGAATTTAGAATTCATCTGCTCCAACTCCCTCATTTCACAGATAGGGATACTTAAGTGATTTGCCTAAGATTGCACTCAGGGTCAGACTTTGAACTCAAGTGCTCTTACTCCAAATCTAGTATTCTTTCTACTGAACCATACTGTCTTCCCCTCTAGTTCCTCCTTCTAATCAAATACCTTAAGATGCATTCTCTCCCTAAACCTTCTCCTCTCCAAAGTAAACATCCTATGGAATGGCCCTTCCTATGGAATGGTCTCCAACCTCCCTACCATCTTGGTTGCCCTCCAACTTGACAATTCCTAGCTTGTCAGTATCATTCCTAGAATGTGGCCCCCAGAACTGACCAAAGAAACCCCTGATGCGCTCGGACCAGGTCAGGACATAGTGAGTCTGTCCCTTCCATTTTTCTGAACACTCTGCCTGCCACACCAAACCCCAAAGGACTTGATCCTTTCAGTTCCAGAACCACCACTGAGACGCTGCTCACTATATGCTGATGAGTAAATGCTTTTTCATTCATCCATTTATTAATGCACCCTAAGATTGAATTAGGGTTTTTTGTGGACATGTTGAGCTTGTCATTCACTAAAACTCCCAAATTATCTTCACTGGAATATCTCTCTATGGTGTCAGGTGTCCTTATATGCCAGGCTCTTTCAAACATTTGTTAAACTGAATTAAATCAGACGGAAATTCATTTTCCAAATACACAGAGTCATTAAGAAGCGCCTCTCATGCTCATTAGCTAACTAGGCATCGATTTAGCTAGCTATTTAATAATAAAATAAATACTGAATGGGGATAGCAAGATGGTCCATTGGGTAGCACACCTGGAATGCAGTTGGGAGGACCTGGGTTCAAACCTAATCTCTGTCTTAGAATTGATACTAAAACAGGAGGTAAGAGTTTCCAAAAGTAAAATAAGATAAAATGAATAGTGAATGAATAAAGAAAATGAAATTTTATAAAATAAAATAAAATGAATTGAATGAATGAATGAATGAATATAGCATTTTTGTTAGAGGAAAGAAAAGACAGAAAATAAAAAATAGCCAAACCCCAGGGCAGCAGAACCCCAATTATATCTAATTCCTTGTTCCTGGATTACAGAGTTATGGAGAAAGCCACGTTGTTTTCTAGGGGACCATGAAACTACTGACATGAATGAGACTAATCTATAGCTTGTATTCACTGGGGACCAAACATGAATATTTCTATAGCCGAGGCCAAAACAATGTCTAACTTCTGGAGCTCTGGTGAAGGGATTAAATGTTACTAATGGATTTTCCTGGCTGTGGGAGGATTATTATAGATTGGTTATTTTAAATACTCTTGTCAAATGACTTGCAGGGAGTTTCAGGCTAAGTGTGCTTCATTTTTCTCTTCTGAGTAAAAAGAATGGTGCAAGATGGGGGAATAGAACTGAGACAGAGATGTTACCAAGGCAAACAATTCCTCTGCCTTGCTCAGAAGGAATCTTTCCCCATCTTTTCTTCTTCGTCACCCTGCTTTTCTGCTACTTCCAGATTCCCTGAACTACAGAATGGACCCAGTATTCTGTGGACACCAACTGGAAAGCCTGGTGGCAGCTACCTTATTGCTAACTGTGCATCCTTTCCCTCCCCACCTTAAATCTATGAAACATGGACAGACCCCTCCAATAATTGGGTCAGGGGCCAAAAGCCCGTTTTATGTGCCATTACCAAAAAGTTCCTGGTGCACAGAAAGACTATTAATTAATGTTTAGACTCAGAAGGAAACCTTCTTATGGTATAGGGATTCCAGAGTTAAGAGAGACTTTTAAAAAAGAAAAGCTACTAGAAAAAAATAAATAAAAGAGACTCTTGGATTCAAATTCTAACTCTGAAGATGATGCTACTCTGGGCAAGTCAATCAGTCAGCATGAATTTATTAAGCATCTCTTATGTTCCAGGCACTCTACTAAGAGCTGGAGTTACAAAAGTAGAGGCAAGAAATAGTCCCTGCCCTTTAGGAGTTTGAGATCGACTCCAAATTTCTCTTTTTGAATCCTTAATAGGCCAGCAGGACACAAAGCAGGGACCCCTAAAATGCTTGCTGAATTGAACACCTCTGATAGGGAAACAAGTATGCCTGGAAATAAAATGCCTCTAGCTGGCATCTAAAGGTCCTTCACAGCCCTTGTTGTTATGGTTCAGTCATTTCAGTCTAGTCTGGCTTTTCATGACCTCATTGGGGGTTTTCTTGGGAAAGATATGACAGTAGTTTGCCATGTTCTTCTCCAGCTCATTTTACAGATGAGGAAATGGAGGCAAATAGGATTAAGTGACTTAGCAAGTATCTAAGGTCAAATTTGAACTCAGGTTTTCTTGATTCCAGGTCTGGTACTCTGTCCACTATGCCAACCAGCTGCTCTTTCACAACCCTAATAGGCCACCAAATCTAGTACACATAAAAATAGAGATTTTCCTTTTTTTAATATAATTTTAAACATAAACATCTAAACTTAAATTTAAATATCAATTAAAAATCTAAATTTTAAATGCAAAATAGTAGAGGAAAGCATAAATTTTAAATTTAAAAACAGATTCTACATTACTCCATGTATACACAATCTCCTATTATTTGCCAATTGTTAATCCCAAGCAAAAAGTGCTTAGACTTGACTTTTTGTCCATACTATCCTCCCCAAATCTTTATTCTGCCCCCACCCAGAAAGGGGGATATCTTAGTAACATCCTTTTCTCTTTGTCTAGAGAATATTCCCCAAAGTTTTAGATCAAGTTGGCTCCCATTTCATCCTTCCCACACTTCTCCTAACTCCTGCCAGAAATCATCCTCATGTCTACATCGATCTAAGCCCGTATTTGGGAGTCCTGACACTTTGTTCAGTCTTTCAGTCAGACTGTCCTGGAATGGAAAGCTGTAATCAAGGGAGTAAGCAACAGTGAGCACAGAATTCTGAAGTGGATTTTGATTGATTTCACAGGTGACTTCTCCAATGCCCACATTGCCACAGAATTATTTAAAAATCCAGAAAATGGAATAAGTAACCATCATGGCTAGAAACAGCTGTAGAGTAAGAAGGCTTTCTGCCTTTTTCCACTTGTCAAGAGGAAAAGTGCCTCATGTCAAGATGACATAATTCTCACCATCTCTCATGATTTAAAGGAAACTGGTCCAGCTTCATGTGGCCTGATGAATATCCCTGATTGCTTCCCAGAGGGCAAGTACATTTTAAATAATATAAAGTGAAAGGCAGCAGGGCACCAGGCCAAGACTGCCTTCTCAGCAGCAACAGAGAGGGATCAAGTGTCAGAGGCTCCACCGGGTTTTTCCAGGTATTAGTCAGTCATTTGTTGTTTTTTGTTTCCCTCAGGGTTTTTGGGGGGAGGTGTGTGCAGTGATTACACACACAACAATATTTGCTGTAAAGTGGCTGGGCGTTATGTGTGCCCCAAAAGAAAGGTCTCCCCAATAACCCTGAATGTGAACAAAAAGGTAGAACGTGAAGAAATCGTCATCCATGGCCTGTGGAAGAGAACCAAGCAGCTTTCCAAGCTCTACATTAAAAATTGATTGTGTTCTTTTGTGTCTGATTAGATGTCACGGACCCTTGTCCACTTTTTAAACTTCTTTCTTTGGTCTCATCCATGTCTTCTTCCCCCATATCAAAAAATCTCTGAATTAGAAGGTCCTTTTCCATCCTCTTCTGACTCCCCTGTAAACCCTCAACTTCTTCCTAGAGTGGAAGGCCCAGAATTAAAGATAGTAAATTCAGATCAGCCATCTAGGTGATGCAGTGGATTAGTCTGGAGTCAGGAAGACCCGAGTTCCAATTTGTCTTCAGACACTTACTAGCCACCTAACCTCTGTCTGTCTGTTTCCTCATCTATAAAATGGGGAAATTCTTAGCACCTGCCTCCCAGGTTTGTTGAGAGGATCAAATAAGATATTAATTGTAAAGAACTTGGCGTAGTGCCTGGCACATAGTAAACACTACATAGATGTTAACTATGATTATTGACTTTTATAAATGTGTTCTTTCTGGTTAGAGGACAAAGCAACTATCATCTCCCTAGTCTCAGACGCTGTGCTTGCTTTTCTCTCTCTCTCTCTCTGTCTGTCTGTCTGTCTGTCTGTCTCTCTCTCTCTCTCTCTCTCTCTCTCTCTGTCTATCTCTCTCTCTCTCTCTCTCTCTCTCTCTCTTTCTCTCTCATTAATTTTATTGACTTTTTTTGTTTTTACATTTCCTAACTTTTGTGAAGCCCAAAGTTAAATTCCCATTTTGTTGGCCTCATTGCCTCCAAGTCTTCGATGTCCTTCTCATTGGAATTAGTCTTCCAGTCCCTTCAATTTGTACTCCTAATCTATGGCTCCTGTTGTCATTCCCCAAACCTCCTTCTTTAGGGACCTTGATTTTCTTGACATAGTTATTATTGCTACAGACATGCCTTCCTCCTATTGAGTATCCCTCCTCTGCCTTTTTTCTGCCTATTTTTTTCTAGAAATTTCCTTTTTGCCCTCTGTATCTGGAAGTTTCTGTGTTGAAAACCTCTAGCTACCAAGCCAAACCTTGGTCCCTCCTTGCCACTGACATATCAAAGAGGAAACCAATTAGATGTACCTGCTGGAAACTACTCTTTCCTATAAAACTTTTGGCCCTCCCTCTCTGGGAAGCCCTGCCTGTAATTTGTGATGATCTAGAAGTTCCCTCAGAAAACTCAGAGAAGTGTGTTATTGGAAATTTTGGGGTCCTTGAGCTACATTTCCCATGAGCCCACTGGTTTCCTGTCATTACGTGATGACGTAGACAGGAGGATAAAATTGAGGGGCTGGTTTTGGACTTCCTCTTTTGCTCCTGATCCAGCATGGTGGTGACGGGTAATGGCAAGCCTTTTAAACTGACTAAGCCAGAATGGCACGTGGCTTCATTTTCTAATGGCTACTAATACATATTTAAAAACCTATAATAATTTTAAAGTTATCCTTTTTGATATTAATTGTATTTCTTACAGAAGGGAGGAGAATCCAGACACCAGGTCAGAACAGTTGCCTCTCACTGGGCCATGGATGCACTTTCCTTTCATGTCTCTCCCCAGATTGACATGGATTCATCCCCAACTGGAGATATCATCATCCCCTTGTCTCTGGGGACAATGATCAGAACATATCTTTGTCTCCTTCTCATGCTGCTGGGTGTCTCCTCTTAGGCCTAATGACTGCTTTAGTGAGTTAAAATGTACCGAATAAAGACACCTTAGCATCATTAGCCAGTCTGCTTCTTCTGAGATCTTTCATTCCTTCAAAGCAGCCTGAGGTACCTCCCTCTTTACCACCATCATACCTTTTGGCTCCACAGACTCTAACATAAGCCATGCACAAGGAAAGAGTCCACAGCCCAAAGATGACAAAAAAGTTATAGCTGAAAGGGACCTTAGAGATCTACTGTGAAATGCCCTTATTTAATAGCTGAGAGAAAAGGGGGACCAGAAAAGTAGGTAGAGAGAAGAATAGAGAGAAATAAATGGATAAGTGGATGGGGAGAGCAGTGGATAAATAGGCAGATAGATGATGGATAGATGGATGGATGGAGAGATAAATGGATGGATGGGGAGAACAATGGATGGCTAGAAAGATGGATGGATGGATGAATAGACAGAGGGGTGGAGAGATAAATGGAGAATGTGGATGGATAGATGGATAAAGAGAGATGAATGGATGGACAGGTAGATAAAAAAAGAGAGAGAGTACATTTATTAAACATTTATTATGTGCCAGGAACTGTGATAAGTCCTGGGGATACATACATGTATATATATATATATATGCAAACAAGGTAAGTCTCCATCCTCAAGGAGCTTACATTCTAACACCATACATAAAAGGAGTGCTGGAAAGGGTAGGAGTGGAGGGTAGGAAACTATAGGAAGCAGCTGTAGTCTAGAGATCTGTTTCCAGGCAAGGTGAAGGAAAAAGCTCCAACCTCTGAGAGCCAGGGCAGGGGGAGAGGGGTGCTGATGTGGGGTCCAATTTTCTGTGGGGTGGAGATGATGAGAGAGTGGAGTCATGACCAGAGACTATTGAAAGTGGCAGAAAAGAGAGGTGACTATCCCAAAGTCTCACAAGCAATAACTGAGAAAGCCAGGATTCCGACTCCCATTCTCTGATTCCAGAGGCAGTTCTCTTACTACTATATCCCATCGCTTGGTGCTACTGTTGGAAGCAGATGAATGACTCTAGGTCCAACCCAATGTGTCAATCCTAATGATCTGATGTTGATTTTGTGATTGTTTTCAAGCTTAATCTCTTGGTATTTCCTGATTTTTGTTCCTGAAAAATCAGGAAATCACAATAAAGAAAGTTTCTGCTGGCAGTATTTCCATCTCAATTCTAATCAGGAAATGACTGGAAATAACTATGTCAAGGAAGGCGCTGTCTGAGAGACTCCAGCCAGATCAAAGCATCCTTATTAAAGCTCTAGGCTAGGGGTGGGGGGCGGGGAAGGAGAGGGGGCAGAGATGTTTTTGTGCACTTGTAAGCACTTATCTTCCAGGTCTTAAAAACATTAACCTACCACTTCCCTAAGAAAATAGCCCTTGATCAGAGGGAGCTTCTTGGGCTGCCTATATATACTACCCTTATTGAAATACTATTTTTAGGGGGCAGCTGGGTAGCTCAGTGGATTGAGAGTCAGGCCTAGAGACAGGAGGTCCTAGGTTCAAATCTGATCTCAAACACTTCCCAGATGTGTGACCCTGGGCAAGTCACTTGACCCCCATTGCCTACCCTTACCACTCTTCTGCCTTGGATCCAATAAATAGTATTAACTCCAAGAGGGAAGGTAAGAGTTTAAAAAAAAATTATTAAAAATTTTAAAAAAAAGAAATACTATTTTTTTCCATTATGCTCTTATTTTTATCTTAAATTCGGATTTTTAAAGTTGGTTTATAAGGGACATTTATAATAATAATGATTATCATGAAATTTATTCTAGTACCCCCCCCCAAGTTTATTTGCCAAGTCCTAATTGAAATAATCTTTTAAGGGCAGCTAAGGTGGCTCAGTGGATAGATGGCTAGGCCTGGAGATAGGAGGTCCTAGGTTCAAATCTAATCTTAGACACTTCCTAGCTGAAACTTTTCAGTCCCCTTGCAGCTATCATCTCTGGAGCTGAGCAAATCTACTCTCAGGGTCTCTCCTCCCAGGCCACTTGCCAATTCATGCCAATTCAAAGCTCTTCACATTGGACCCTGAACTGTCTTTGTATACTTCTTTTCTGTTGATTTTCCTAAGAATCTTTCTGAGATCCAGTCAAACTGGCCTGTTTGTTGTAACAGAATTCTATCTTCCACCTTTGGAATCCTTTCCCTCCTCAACTCTGACACTTGACACCCTAGCTCCATTCTAAGCTCCAGCTCAAGTGCTACATTCTACAGGAAGATTTTTCTTTCTTTTTTTTTAATTAATTAAGTAATTAAGAATATTTTCTATGGTTACATGATTCACATTCTTTCCCTCTCCTCTTTTCTCTCCCCTCCCAGAGCTGACAAGCAATTCCACTGGGTTATACATGTATCATTGTTCAAAACCTATTTCCATATTATTCTTACTTGCAAAATAAAGTGATCTTTTAAAGTACAGGAAGATTTTTCTGATCTCCCCAACTGGTAGTGCTTTCTCCCTTCGTTATTTGTATTTATTTTGTATAGGCTTTGCATACCTGTTGTTCTCAGTAAACTACTAAACTACCTGCAAACTCTTTGAAAACACAGATTATCTTCATTTTTGTCTTGGTATCTCCAGCAGGCAATGCTTTCTGAATTACAGGATTAATCTGATCCATTATTCTTCCAAAAGGATTCCAATTTTATTATCCAATGGGAAGAGTTGTTACCACATTGAGTTAAAGAATGCCTAGTTTCCCATCCCACTCTTTCCCTGGCTAATGCACTTCAAAGGGCTAGACATTTCAGCTCAGATAAGTATCTGAAAATGTCTCTGAAGTTTAGTTCAGGATTCCCATCGCCGTCTACGAATCTATTCCCTTTGGAAGGCAGTTAGCTTCTCTCTCTGGGAAAACTCCCACAGAGTTACAAAAGCCCAGCAATTTTGGCACTGCTCACAATGTTGACAAATCCATGTATAATCATTCTAACTGCAATATTAGAAAGACATCTGGTCTATTCCTCCAAAATGAGAGGTGGTACCTGGTGGATTCTTTTCTACTTGTAACACAGGCTCAGGGCTCACATGGACTGGGTTGGTTGGAGCTGACATACGAAAGGGTCATTATCTCTCTTTGGCTCTTATTGCTCCCACAAGAAAACTTCATGATATATTCATTCATGCTAAAACTCATAACAAGATTTACCCAAAGACAGATAACAGGGTCTCCACTATAACCATATAATCATTCAAGGTAATAGCACTACCATGGGAATGGAGGACAGTCTTTATTTCACCCAACAGAAGATAACCAAAGTTGTACATGTATAAGAACATATAAAATACTTGAATATCTCATTCATTCCTTCCCCTTCCCCCCAAGAAGGTACGTGAACTTGTGACTTTTCCCAGAGCTCCCCACTTTGATGTTCTGGCCAGTCTCTCAATCTCTCGGTGTCCTACGCTGACCCATTCCTTGACCAAGACTCATAGCATCCCTTTGTAGTTTAGAGTGGCCCCAGATGGTGAACATACTTTGGGGACCATCAAGTGAGAAGTCTCCTTCCCACTGAACCCCCCACCCCCGCTTTCTGAGCAGCTCCATCATAACAGTGGTTGACAAATGCTCAACCTCTTGCCCCCCCTCCCTGTGATATGACACTCCTTTCACTACAAGGGTCACCCTGGTGACTCTTTCTTCTCCCACAGCACTCTAGTGAGGTTTTCATCCTCTTGGAAGCCAGTGTCCAAACTCTCTCACTTAGTACTTTGGGTCACCCATGAAGTAACCCATAAAGTTTGGACTTTCCTCTTAGATGGTCTGCCAGCAGCCCTTGCAGGAAACTCTTCAGTCCCCTGGCAGCTACCATCTCTGCAGTTGGGCAAATCCACTCTCAGAGTCTTTGCTCCCAGGCTACTTGCCAATTCATATATCTCCCACATGCCTCTTCCTGAAGGAACCATTTCCATGTCCTAGAGGGAGGGGAATGACCAAGCAGGTGACTCCTCCCTATCCTTACCCCCATGCAGGTGCCCTCTACTATGGCATCTTCTAAATAGAAGAAAGGAAAAAAGGAAATCTACAGGAGATTGCTCTGTCCTGCCAGCTCGTTTTTATAGACAGAGAGGAGCAGCTCATCTCACTAGAGTGTATTCTCCTGAGTCTCAGCCAACCAATCATTTTGGAGGCTGCCCTACTTCTAGGAACCAACCAAGGATTCTAGACAGGAATGCCTGGGCATGCCCCCCTTTTCCATGGGGAAGGAACCCCTCAGATGCCTCCAAACCAAGGCGCATGCCTAGAACCAAACTGGCCAGGGACCATCCTGATGCAACCCTGACTGCTCTTACATATTCTTTCCAGAACAAAAAGGAGCAGAGACCCTTAGAGCACTTGTCCTTAGCCTCCGTCTCTTCCCCTCCCATGCCCACAAGACCCTGGTGCTTCCTTACCCCTTTCTGTGTCAGGATCAGGGAGCTCGAGATGAAAGAAATCAAAGCACTCAAATGCATTTCATCCAGATGTGCCAAGTCTCAGCTGCAGCCCAGATCTGCCACCGGGTGATTTTCTGAAAACCAGCCCATGGCAATCTGCAATGCAGGGCTACATTTTCTAATGAGGAGGCCCAACAGGACTGAGCCAGCCTTTCCTTAGGCCAATCACCTAGATAGGGCTGCAGAGGCAGTGTGATGGAGTAGAAGGTGCTCTGGACCTATCTGGAGAGATACCTGGGTTCAAATTCACCTCTGGCACTCACTAGCTGGGTAACAGGGCAACCTTGTTAAGCCTCGGTTTTCTCATCTCTAAAAGGGAGGTGACAATTGCTCTAGGACCCACCTCATAGAACTGCCAGGCTCAAATGACGCAGAAACAGAATAAGGACTGGATTTGTGATTGGCTTGTTATAGGGAACTCTCAGATGAGGAAACTCCCTCCACCGAGGCAGATCCAAATATTCTCTTTAACTTGAGTCCCAGAGTATTGTCAGAGGCACTGAGAGGGTAAAGGACTAAATTTCTCCCTACTCAGGTCCTCCATTCAGTTGCCAACATTTTTCCTAAAGCACAGGTCTGCCTATGTCCCCCAGGATAATCATGAAACTCCAGTGACTCCCTATCACTACCAGAAGCAAATGCAAAATCATCTTTTTGGCATTTAAAGTCCCTAGCAATGTGGCCCCTTCTAGTCTTTCCAATATTCTTTTTTTTTTTTTAATTCTAAACTTTTATCCTAGTATCAAGTCAAAGCAGAACAGCAGCAAGGGCTAGGCAGTGGGGGTTAAGTGACCTGCCCAGGGTCACACAGCTAGGAATTGTCTGAGGCCACATTTGAACCCAGGACCTCCTCTCTCCAGGACTGGTGTTCTATCTGCTGTACTACCTAGCTGGCCCTCTTTCCAATATGCTTACACCTTCCTTGCTTCCAGGTACTCCACAGTCCAGATACTGGCTTCCTTCTTTGCTGGTCGATCTCCCAACTCAGTGCCTTCACATTGGCTCTTCCTCATGTTGAGGGCCAAAGGGAAATGACTTGTCTATGGTCACCCAGGTAGTGAGGGATAGAGGCACAATTTGAACCCAGGTCTTTCTGATTGGAAATCCAGTATTCTTTCTACCACATTATATTGCCTCCATTTCTCACTTGTAAAATGAGGGGGACTGACTTAGGTTCTTCCAACTTTAAATCCATCATAGCTCAAGGTAGAGTGGGGTCGGTGGAGTCAGAATCATCTTCCCTCCCTTCCTCCCTTCCTTCCTTCTTTCCTTCCTTCTCTCCTTCCTTCCTTCCCTCCTTCTTTCCTTCCTTCTCTCCTTCCTTCCTTCCCTCCTTCGTTCCTTCCTTCTCTTCTTCCT
>NC_058132.1:683273314-683346262 GCF_016433145.1 Gracilinanus agilis
AGCAACACGCTAAAAATCTATTAAGATGAAATTTAATAAGGATAAATATAAAATCTTAGATGGGATCAAAAGATCAACTTCAAAAACGGCAAGCTGGGAGAGGCACAGTTAAGCAACTACTTCATCTGAAAAAGATCTGAGGGTGTTAGAGGAACAGGCACAATATGTGAATGCATAGTAAAACACGGCAATCAAAAAACTAAGGCAATCTTGGACTGCAAGAAGAGAGCACAGGGTCAAGGACTATAGAGATAATAGTCTTGCTGTGCTCTGCCCTGGTCAGACCATGCTGGGACCATGCTGCGTTCAGTTCTGGATGCCACATCTTAGAAAAGACTGAGAGTGATAAACTGGAGAGAATCCAGAGGAGGGAAAGCGCAGTGGTGATAGGTCTTGGCATTGCACCATTAAAAGATGGGGTAAAGGAACTGGGAAGGTTTCTATCTATAAAAGAAAAGATTCATGGGGCCATGATGGCTGTGGCCAAGTATCTTGAGGTCTCTGATGTCCAACAGAGCCTAGATTTGGCCAGAGAAGCCGAGGATAGAAGTTTCAAAGAGAATGATTTAGGTCTGAAGAAAGGAAAAACTCCTTTACCATTAGAGTTATTTGAAAAATATAGAATCAGAGGCATTTATATAGCATTGATATATGTATAAAAATCTATATATAATTAATATATGTATATACACATATAATGGTATACATAATTTTATACAGCAAATTTCTATAAATATATAAATGTATGTTATATATTATATTAATCTATATTATATGTTATATAGTCTATAAATTCATTATATTTTGTATGTGTATAATATGTTTTGTGTATATTATATATTTATATTATAGATATTATATGTATGTAGAATATAAAATATTTAATATTTTATAAAATATAGCAAAATATTTCCATAAAATAGGTTATATATGCTTATAATATGAATATATCATATATGAATGCCAGACATACAAGTGCTAGATATAACATATATAAATATTAACTATATATGGTATAATATAAATGCTAGCAACACAAACATATTTGGGGGGCTTTGGTTTCCTCAATTGTAAAGTGGTAAATTGGATTAGACAGTGTCAATGGTCCCTCAAAGCGCTAAATCTCTGTTCCTATGATATTGTATTTTTTGAATAGTTATAATGACTTTAAAAGTTTTTCCTTACTTAAATAAGCTTTTTCTACACCTTCCACCCATGTTTCTAGCCAGTTGTGCCCTTTGGGGCCAAGCTGGTCAAGTCTGGTCTGGAATTACAACCGTTAAAGTCTCATTTAGCTCAAAAATCCATGATTCTACAAATCTTGGGAGTCAAAGACAGCCTGTCCTTAAGGACAGAGATGTCACCAAGACAGTGAGGAACTCTAAATCTTGGACATTTTAGGATGCCCAGGCTAGGAGGGAACAGTGGGCCAAATGCTTTGCTTGCTGGGCTGATTTCATGGGAGTTCTTAAAGACTATTCAGCCCTCTTTAAATGAATGCCTGCCCTTTAGCCCAGCCATACCACTGCTGGGTTTGTACCCCAAAGAGATAATAAGGGAAAATACGTGTACAAAAATAGTCATAGCTGCACTCTTTGTGGTGGCAAAAATTTGGAAAATGAGGGGATGCACTTCGATTGGGGAATGGCTGAACAAACTGTGGTATCTGTTGGTGATGGAATACTTTTGCGCTCAAAGGAATAATAAACTGGAGGAATTCCATGTGAACTGGAAAGACCTCCAGAAATTGATGCAGAGTGAAAGGAGCAGAGCCAGAACATTATACACAGAGACTGATACACTGGGCCACAATCAAATGTAACGGACTTCTCTACCAGCAGCAATGCAATGATCCAGGACAATCCAGGGAAACTTAGGAGAAAGAAAGCTGTCCACATCCAGAGAAAGAACTGTGGAACCAGAAATGCATTAGAAAAATATATGATCAACCACATAGTTAGATAGGGATGTGATCAGGGTTTTGATGTTAAAAAATTGCTCTACTGCAAATATGAATAACACAGAAATAGATTTTGAACAACTTTACACGTATAACCCAGTGGAACTGCTTGTTGGCTTTGGGAGCGGGGAGGAGAGAGCGGGGTGGGGGGGGGATCGTGAATCATGTAACCATGGGAAAATATTCTAAATAAAAATTTAAAAAAAAAACACTATTCAGCCCTCTCTCTGCAGTCTCTTGTCATTAACAAACAAACAAAAAAAAGAAATAAGACTCTTTAAAACAAAAAAAAAAAAAAAAAAACTTGGGACAAGAATGGTTTCTACCCAAGTTGTTAGCTAAATTCCTCCATCAATATTGTGCCATGCTTTATCAGCCAAGGGCAAACAGACATGGTTGCCTTTAAACTCTTTAACAAGAAAGGATCGTGTGGTGTCGTCAAAAAAATATCAATTCCTCATCCCAGCTGGGCCACTAGCTAGCTGTGTGAACCTGAACAAGTCTCTTCCCTTCTCTGAGATTCAGTTTCCATTCCATAGAAATGAGGTTAGTCCCTTCCACTCCTAACTTCTATGAAGGGAAGGCAAGAAGCCCTGTAAATGGAGCCTTAAGAAGGGAGGCATCCATAGGAAATCTAGTCAACAATCTGGACGAGTCTGGGAGAAGAGGCACAGTTAGGGTCACCCGAGGTTCCTCCTCTGAGTCTTTGATTCCCAGAAGTCCAGTAGCCCAAAGAACACCAGGGTGGGGAGGTCAGAAAAGGGGATTTGCTTTCCCTCCATCATGCATGTATCCCTGCCTCTGCAACCCCAGCAATAGGACTCCCTAAAGTCTCATCTGCCATCTCCGAATCACTTGCCATTCGAGGCTGCCCACTTAGACAACCTCAACCCTTCCCAAGACATTCCTATCGTGACCTAAAAGTCCAATGGCAAAGCTTGTGACTCTGTGAGTCCAGCAAGGCCGTCCCGGACAGAGTGTCCTAGCTCGCCTCTAGGCACACAAATGACAATTCATAGAAACAGTGTCCTGGGGCGGTCACTAGTCATTTGCTGCCTCTGCCAGGAGAGGGAAGGCAGCGCCGCAGGACGGTCAGAAGGCTGACGTATGTGTCCGAGCGTCTCCCCCACAAGGATGGGAGCTCCTCGTGCTTCCTCCTCCCCAGCGGGCACAGCGCGGGGCCCTGGCGTGCTGCCGCAGGAGGATTCCGGGTTGGTTCCGTCCATGCTCCTAGAACCCGCGCCTCCCTCGTCTCCGTGTGTGTCGGCTGCCGTGTCTATCTTGGGGTCCCCAGATCTAGCCTGGCGCTCGCTCGGACCGTGGCAGACACTCAGCCAATGCTTGGGAAGCCTTCTGAAGGCTCTCAGAAGTGTGCTGAAGCATTTTATTATGGAAACAGCAAACACCGCCCGCCCTCGGCATCCCCATAGTCCTGCCTGGCACTTGGTTCAGGGCAACCACTTAACATCCGCCTCTTGAATTGGTGGCATTTTCCAGAATTTATTTTGCATGACTAAATGTATTTGTAATGGATTGTGCTTGTCTTGCACTCCCAGTAAGGAGGGAATGGAAAGAAAGAGGGAGATGATACAGAACTGAAAATAAAATAAAATTGAACTGAGAATTTGTTGCATTTCCCCCAAATCTCTGAAAGCTGCTTCCCTCCTCGGCTTTGCTTCCTTCAAGTCCCAGACAAAATCCTGCCTCCTCCAGGAAGCCTCCCCAATCCCTCTTCATCCCGGTACCTTGTTCTCCTGATTAGCTCCAGCTGGTCCTGCAGGTATCTTGCATGGACATAGTTCATATATGGCTCCTTCCTTAGGCTCTGGGCTCCCTGAGGACCTTCCACCATCTCCTCGGGGCTTGCTTAGCCCAGGGCCCAGCACACACGGACACTTAATGAACAGAGGTTGGCTGCTGGGGCCTGAGAGAGTGGTCCAGAGGTGAGACCCAGCCAGGGCTACAAGCGCCGGGCCTGGAGTTTCTCTTTGGTGCTGTGAAAGGCCTCGAGGCACTTCCATTCTGCTGGACATGCCCACTCTGCAGACCCTCAGCCCACCTGGCCTTTCCCTCAGAGCCAGAAGAGAGAAGAGAACAAACCCAAGCAACAGAACTGAGGCCTGGACCGAGGCCAGGACAGCCTGTTCCATCTGGAGGTGTCCCAGCGGAAGGACCGCCAGGCCTGGAGTCAAGAAAGACCTGAGTCTTCTTGGCACATAGCAAGTTCTTAATCAATGTTTGTTGATTGATTAATTACCCACAGTCTTGTCAGAGGGAGAATTTGAACCCAGATTCTTTGACTCCTGAAGTAGTATCCTTTCTCCTGTACCAGGAGTCTTGATGTTTGAATCTCGTCTCTACAAGATTCAAGCCCCTGCCTCAGGGGCTTCCAAGCTCTGTGGCCCTCTCTCAGCCTTGGTTTCCTCATTTATAATATGGGGATGATGATATGACCCAAACCACAGAATTAGGGATATCAAATGAGATTGTGTAAAACATTACAGATAAAAAAAGAGAAGAGGGTTCAGCAAATGATTACATAGCTAGGTATGGGGGCAAAAGAACCAATAAAAGGAACCTATTTCAACCACCATCAAGATGACAGGAAAAAACCCAGTTCGGAAAGTAATGAGTTGGGAGACAGCTAGGTGGCTCAGTGGAAAGAGGGCCAGGAGGCCCTAACATATAGCCTCATATATAATAATATATTATATTTATATAACATAATATAATATATAGCCTAATATAGCCTCAGACACTTCCTAGTTGTGTGACTCTGGGCAAATCACTTAACCCCGTTTCCCTAACCCATTTCAGAATTGTTACTAAGATAATAAAAAAAAAGGGAAAGGACTTCGTTGTACAAAAATATTTATAGCAGTTCTTTTTGTAGTTGCAAAGAATTGGAAATGGAGGGGATGCCCATCCACTGGGGAATGATTGCACAAATTGTGGTACATGTTGGCGATAGAATACTACTGTGCTATAAAAAATGATAAGCAGGATGATTTCAAAAAAGCTGGAAAGACTAACGCAGAGTGAAATAAGCAGAACATTGTACACAGTAACAGCAAGTCTGTATGGTGATTATCTGTGAAAACTTGGCTACTCTCAGCGACGCAATGTCCTGGGACAATCTTGAAGGACTTATGATGGGGAATGTCATCCACCTCCAGAGAAAGAACTGTTGGGGTTGTCTTTCACATCAGTGTATTTATGGTTTTATTTGGGGTTTGGGTTTTATATAACTGTGCTCTGACATCAATGACCAACAAGAGAGTGTGTCTTGCATGACAAAAAAATTTTTTTTTTAAAGAATAGTTACTAAGCCAGAAAGTAAAGGGTAATAAAAAGAAAGAAAGTAATGAGTTGTGGGTAAACCTTTCCACCTAGAAAGACTTATCTGTGCCTCCGACTGATTTCCCCATCACAAGAACTACATAGTGAGATTTCAGGATTTTTTTTTAGTTTTTCAGTTTCTCAGCAGCATCCTTCTTCCCCCTTTACCCACCCCTCCAGAGTATCTTTCTGAAACTAACTCATGGTTCCTTGTCCTTTGCTGATATAGTAGAGGGAGCATTGCCCCATGACCCCTAACACAGCCAGAACCCTTCTCTCCCCCTCAGAACCAACTCTGTCCTTGTCTTCACCGCAGCTTCTGGGCTCCCCAGCCCATAATGGCATCATTTAAGCAGAGAAGTTCCAGGAATGAGTTGCTGAGAAAATATCTAGTGCTTAGCCCAATGCATGGCACATAAGAAGCACTTAATAAATGCTTGTTGCCTTGATCGCTTACTGATTTCCTCATTAGGGATCTTGTTACTCTCCCTCTTATTCCTACTCTGACTCCCCAGCATAGTCCGTGTGAGATGGGGAAGCCTTTGAAACTTCCCTAGGAGGCAAAGAAGGAGGTTGCTAAGGAAAGAGGTTCCCTAGCAACTGTTGCCATAGAGATGTTCTCACTTCCTCTCTTGCCTTGCATCTCTCCAGCATCTGAGCCTAAGAAATGTTGCTAAACATGGGGCCGGCTGAAGAAAGAAGTGAGAATTAACCTGAGGGAAGTCTGTGAAAATAACTAATAGACTCATAACAGCCACTATCTCACCCTGTGAATGGGGGCATTTCAGAAAGGAGGGGAGGTAGCATAGGAGGAAACAATGAACAATGATGCTAATGGTATCCATGTGTATAGCTATAGCATTATATCCAGTTGACAGTTGAGGAAACTGAGGCCAAGGGATGGCACATGACTTGACTAGTTTTCTGCAAGTAGAGACAAGATTCAAACATCAAGACTCCTGGTACAGGAGAAAGGATACTACTTCAGAAGTCAAAGAATCTGGGTTCAAATTCTCCCTCTGACAAGACTGTGGGTAATTAATCAATCAACAAACATTGATTAAGAACTTGCTATGTGCCAAGTGCTAGGCACTCTGAATACGAAGTAATAATAATAAAGCAATTCCTGCTTTAAGGTTAGTCTATTGTCCATTCACCTCTGGGGGGGGCCTCAGTTTCCTCATCTGTAAAAATAAGGGAAAGCATGGGCTAGATAAATTTTAAGGTCCCTTCTAGCTCTAAAGCTAAGGTCCTGCTTCTAAATCCTAGTGCTTTCCCCACTGCATCATTCCAGGGCACAGGAAAACCCTGGTTTGGGGAGAGGGAACAGGGATGGGATGATGGTCACAAGGTAAAGCCTCAGAGCACTTGGTTTTTCTCTCTTCCCTCAATTTCCTCCCTTGCCCCATGGAAATAGGAAATGGGCATACCATCATATTGTCTTGAGATGTTCTGACATTAGGAATGCCAGCATTCCCAGATGCCCTTCCCTCCTGCATCTATGGAGTGAAGCTGCTTTGGGTGTCCAGAGAAGCCCATAGATGACTGGCTGGCCCTGAAGGACCTTCAGGAAGCTGTGGCACAGAGGATTACAGTAAGACAAGAGTAAGAGAAACAGAGGGAGCAATGACCCTGCAAGAGGAAGAATGGGGGCCATTGCCAACTCCTCACTCAGCGCATAGTAGGTTCTTAGTAAATATTTGTTCATTTATAGTCTTCCTGTTTTAGTCCTTCCCAGGCTCCTCTTTCATCTCTTTCTCTATCTTTTTTTAACTCACATTCTCTTCCTTGGTCATTCCCCCCTTTGTTTTATTATACAATCTTTCTTCCAATTTTCAGACTGGATGATACAGTAAGGATCCAAAAGGATCTGAGCAGACTAATGCAGTGCACTGGGATGAACTAGATATAGAGATGAATATAAAGTCTTACCTTTGGGTATCAAAATAAATCCAATTCACATTTTCAAAATGGCAGATATATGGATAAACAACACTTATTCTGAAAAAAGATTAATGGTCTTAGTGGACTGTAAGTTCTCTATGAATCAGTAGTATGATGCCAAAAAAGCCAATGCCTTCATGGGCTGCATTAAAAAGGATAGAGTTTGCTCTTTTTATAGTGGCAAAGAATTGGAAATTGAAGGGATATCCATCAGTTGGGGAATTTCTGAATTGTGGTATATGATGATGGAATTCTATTGTGCTGTAAGAAATGATGAACAGGATGATTTAAGAAAGAGCTGGTAAGACCTTCATGAACTGATGCAGAGTGAAATAAGCAGAACCAGGAGAACATTATACACAGTAACAGCAATATTGTGGAATGATCAACTCTGATAGACTTAGCTACTCTCAGCAATACGATGATCCAGAACAATTCTGAAGAACTTATGACAAAGAATGTTATCCACCTCCAGAGAAAGAACTGTTGGAATCAGAATGTAGATCAAAGCATGCAATTTTTCAATTTAGTTTATTTGGATTTTTGTTTGGGAGGGGTGATTTTATATGATTATTCTCTTACAAAAATGATCAATATGGAAATATGTTTTGCATGATAATACATGTATAACCCAGATCAAAGTGTTTGCCAACTCTGGGAGTGGGGAGGGAAGGGAGAGAGGGAGACAATTTGAATCATATAACTTTGGAAAATTTATCATGCAACTGGTAAAATAAAATTCTTTTATAATAAAAAAAAGAACTAACTAAAATAAAGAAAAAATGATATAGCTTTCAGGAATGAGAAGATGATAGGCCCTCTCTATTCTGTTCTGGTTGGGCCTCATCTGGAAGAATGTGTTCAGTTTGGGGTACCATAATTTTAAGGACATTGATAAGCTGGAGAGAGGAGAGTAACTATGATAATAGAGTGCCTCAGGATATGAGTTGAGACCTGAAAAATATTTTCCCTAAAGAAGAGAAAACTTAGGTAGGGGAAGAGGAGACAGAATAGGCATGATAATGATCTTTGAGGAAAAGAAGGGCTCCCTTGTGAAGGAAGGATGTAAATTGTTCTACTTCATCCCAGAGGGCAGAACCAAGGTTCCAAAGAGACAGATTTAAGGTCTCTGACAGGAAGAGCTTCCTAACATAGAGAGCTGTCCAAAGGTAGTAGCATAGGTTGCCTCAGAAGAGGCCATCATCTGAGCACACAATAATGAGAGCAGCTCGGGAGGGCTATTAATGTTGGGGAAGGAGCATGAGGATCTACTCAGGACCCAGCAACCAAAAGAGTGGATGTGAATTAGGCTGACCCAAGAGAAGCATCATGTTCAACGATAATCCCACTGTGTGCAGTCCCAGACAGACAATTTCACAGTCTGAAGACTGTCCTACTGTTGTTGCCACATTTTAGACAGAATATTGATAAACTAGAAGGGTTCAAAGGAGGACAACCAGTGTGGCTGCTTGAGAGACAGCAAGCCATGTGGGAAGCAGTTGAAGAAATTGGGGCTATTTCGTTTGGCATAAATAAGACTTAGGGGGAAAATATCTGACTTTAGGAATTTGAAGTAGAATCATGGGAGAATGATAATGGTGATGGTGGTGGAGATAATAATAATGATGATAGCCAGCATTTATATAGTGCTTTAAGATTTGCAAACACTTAACAAATATTATCTCATTTCATTCTCACAACAACGCTAGGAGGGGACATCTAAGTGACTCAGTAGAGAGCCAGGGCTAGAGATCAGAGGTCCTGGGCTCAAATCTGGCCTCAGACACTTCCTACCTATGTGACCCTGGGCAAGTCACTTAACCCCAATTGTCTAGCCCTTACTGTTCTTCTGTCTTGGAACCAATCCTTAGTATCGATTCTAAGGTAGAAGATATATATTTTTTAAATGGGAGGTGGGTGATATTAAATTCTGGTTTTGAAAATAAGGAAACTGAGCCCACCGATGTGGGCTGAAATGTCCCACAAGACCTGCTAAGTAGCTGCACACAATCAAAAGAACATGGAAACAACAAGTAGGTGATTAGAAAGAAGCCACTTTCATATATGACACCGGAATTGCTTAGATTTACAATTACAAGAAAACTCACATCGGTCTTTAGACATAACCCAGGTCCTTGGTCAGGGTCTCTGAACAGCAAGCACAGGGGGTTCGGTTTCTCAGAGCCATCGATCAATTCTCTGGATGACACCCAATCACCCTACCTCATCACTACAGACCAGAAGGCTCTGAGTGCAGACCCAGTGATGGACAGAAGGACTACAAGCCTGTGGTCTGAGGACCAGCATAACCAAGTTCAGAGAGGCTCAGCGCCAGCAGACTGCCCAGAGCTAGAGAAGGATCCTTTGACAGTAGATGCCACCCAGCCTCAGCAACCAATCTCTTCCCCTGCCTCCCCCTAGTTTGCACTGTATTATATGCCTTTTGGCAATGGCAGAAATAGAATATCAAAATAAAGACTTAGCATTGCCTTTCTTTCTCAGCATCTTTCCTGCAGCCTGTGCCTAACTCAGTTGCATGCTGATATTCCTGCTTCCTTCTGGTCTTTAGCATCCTCAGGATGATGCAGTGATAGGTTGGATAAGTCATCCTGTTTACTTGGCAGTAGAAGCCTGGAAGCCCCTGTAGGATTCAAACTCAGGTCTTCTGACGATAAATCCAGTGCTCTTCCCTCTGTACCCCAATGCCCTGGGGTGGGCACATGGACTTGTAATGGTTTTTTTTCTCTGGCTTCCCCTGCCTCCCACCCCCCTTTCAAGGCACTCTAGGATTTCTTGTACTCCTCCAGGGCACTCGTCACACAGTGCCATAGGACACAATTCTCCAAGTCTGTGCCTTATCCCTCACCAAAATGTGAGTTCTTTTAGGGCCAGGCAAGTTCTTTTAGAGTACATGTTACAACTGATGCTATGGAAAAACTACTAGATTTAGAGCCAAACTATGTGGGTTCAAATCCTGCCTTTGTTTCCCTCAGTATCCTTATCTATAAGATGAGTTAGAGAAGGAAACAGCCAACCAGTCCAGTATCTTCAACAAGAAAACCCAAAATGGGGTCACAAAGAGTTGGAAGTACCTGAAAAGACTGACCAACAAACTTCCTGTTTCTAGGACTGGTGCTCTAACCACTGGCCCATATTGCCTTTTGGGCATGGTCCCTTTCTGTGCTTTTGATTCAAGCCAAAATTAAGTCAACTTTCCAAAGCCTCAAAGCTACAGCCATTCCCACCACCAGTACCTTTCCTCCATGGACATCTTAGACTGGCGCATCTTCCTAGGAAATTGTAGTAGGACATCATTTCTGCTGGCGTGATCCGGATGAGGGTGAAAGGAGGATGCCTATGGATCTGCTGCCCACCTTCATCACCAAACCCAGCCATTGGAGCTGGACTCTCTCTGCCAAGTGGTGCTCTGGAGCTTTCTCTCCCCGTATTAAGCTCCTCCAGAAGCTTTCAATCCTTTCACCCGGCTTATCTCTGTTAAGTTCGGCCAAGGTCACCGGAAGAAGCGGAGAACTGACCCTTGCAATTGGTGGATCTTTATGAGCTTAATGAGGGTGGGAGATTCTTCTTTCCCTGGTGATCTAATCACCTGACTTTCTAACTCAGAAACAAAAATGAAAATTGGGGAATAACAGTCACTGGAATAGTGGGGGGTGGGCGTTTGGGGTAAATGGTTTTCTTGTAATTATTGGGAATGAATGAATGAATGAATGAATGAATGAATGAATGAATAAGCATTTAAGGATTTACAATGAGCCAGGCTGTGCTAAGTGCTGGGGTTACAAATACAAACAAGCAAGACCCTTTCTTCATTCCTACCTACAGGAATTTACATTCTAAGGAGGCAAGATCACGCATAAAAGGAAGCTCAAGGTGGGAGTACAAGGATTTAGAAATGGCAGGAACAAAGTCTCAGGACCTGATACTGGCTAAGATAAGGCGAAAGCTTAGGGTCCAAGGCCCAGGGACATTGTCCAGGGCTCCTCCATGATTAGACTATGAGCTCCTTGGGGGCAGAGACTATCTTTCCCCTTTTTTTGTATCCCCCTACACCCCCATTGGTCAACACAGTGCCTGTTAGAGTACATGTTACAGCTGAGGGGCAGATCTGCACCAGTAGAGGGACTTCCCATACTGGGATTTCTTTACACTGATGAATGAAATCATGGCTCCAGGAAATAGAGCCAAGCTGAGTTGGTCAGGGAAGAACATGAGGAGACAGCTTTTTATTTTCTCTTTGGTCTTCCCAATCAGAGGAGCTTTATTTTGTATTTCCTGAAACTTTAGTATTTTGGGGAAATCTAGACCAAAGAAGACACTTCATATAATTGAGAGTAGAAACCCCCAGAGTTCCTGTGCCCCTTAGTTTTTCTAAATGCCTTTTGTTTGTGCAGCTAAATTGGGGGTCTAGGGTGGGCAGGCAGATTTTAGCATGCAATGCAGCATGTCTTTGACATATATCATTCCCAAATGAAAATGTTTCTTTATTTTCCATGGGTTTTTCCTATTCAAGAACCACTATAGTTTACCCAAGAACTCTTTCCCCCAATCCTTTTATCACAGAACAAGCATATCCCTTCTTCAGATGAGAGTTAGACAAATATTTCAGAGGATATAGAATTGGGAGCTACAGCAGAAGCTGCAAATCCAAGGCCTTGTAAGCTTCAAAATTAATATACAATAACTAAGTATTATTTTTATAAAGTTTATTAATAATAACTAAAGTATAAAAAGCTAACTAACCAAGTCACAGTCACGGGAAAAGAGAAAAAGAGGCAGAGTTACAGCCAACTATATACACAATACATAAAGATGCTACATGAATGAAGCTAAAAAGGATTCTGGGAGATGAAAAAGAATTCTGGGAGATAGAGTCCAAAGGTTACAAGATTTTCTAACTATACAGCCTTCACTCCACATCTTAAATACCATCTCCAATAGGGAAAAAAGCCTTCTCTGACTATTCCAGCTGGACCTAATCTCTTTGACTGCTGTGCCATCTTCATCTGGCCCAGCCATCCCTGAAAAGGGCTAAAGACTCAACTTGGAGAGTGCATCTGACTTAGAAATCATACACTCTTCTACTCTCCATTGTGTTGGTTGTTCCAAATAGGCTTTTGTACAACCTCTTCCATAGAATGGAACCGCTATCTTTTGATAGAGAAAGGAATAAAAAGCATATAGGACTCACTAATCCTCTATAGATTCAATGTTTCCCACCTGCCCACTCAAACCTCCTACTGAATCATGTAACCATGGAGTGATTACGGGTCCACTAATCTAGTTATGGGCAGGTAGATGGTGCAATGGATAAGGCACTGGGCTTGGAATCAAGAAAACTCATCTTCATGAGTTCAAGTCTGGCCTCAGACACTTAACTAATGGTGTGACCTTGGGCAAGTCACTTAATTCTGTTTGCCTCATCTGTCAAATGAGCTAGAGGAGGAAATAGCAAATCACTCTCTGCCAAAGTACCTCTGCCAAGAAAAACCCCAAATGGGGTCATGAAGAATTAGATGACTGGAAAATGACAGAACGACAAATCCAGTATCTATATTATACTATTTAATTTGACTTACATTTTGCTGATAATGACAACATTTGGCAGAATGAAAATACTGCGTCCCATTGAATGAATTTAGAGTCCCCAAATGTTAGAGCTGGAAGAGGCTTTTGAAATAATCATGTCTGAATGCTTTCTTTTACAGACAAAGAAACTGAGGTCCAGAGAGAGTCAAGACTAAGATCAGGCAGAGGGATCTTTAAGGCACATTTAGTTCAAAACCCTTCATTTAACAGATGGCAGAACTCAGGTTGGGGGAAAAGGACTGACTTGTCCAGAATTACAAAGGGAGAGAGCTCTAAATCCAGGAGTCTTTGCAGAGCATCACATTCCTCACCTGGACCAAAAGAACTCCATTCTAGTGAGGGATGAGGCACAGACAAGGACAACTGTGTCCCACTAGGCTGTATGACAAGTACTTGGAGGGATGTAAGAAATCCAGGAGTGTCCTGAAAGGTCATGGGAAGCCAGAGAAAAACCATCATAGGCACATGTGCCCAAGTCAGGGCAGTGTGGTACAATGGTAAGAGCACTAGATTGGTAGTCAGAAGGCCTAAGTTTGAATACTGGAAGACCTCCAGCAAATCACTTTACTCTCTTTTTTCCTCTGGGGGAGGAGAGAAATGAGTGTCATGCATTAACCGTTTAAAAATAGACTCTCCTTTGCATTATCTGGTTTCTATTTTCTTTCTGACTTTTCCTCTTTTCAATTTCACTGACTTCTAATCAGAGGATTTTCTGCAAAATCTCATTATTTCAGATCAGAACTGAACATGAATATTATTTAAAGGACTGAGGTAGGAGGGAGGAGGGGAAGCACTGTCTGTCTCCCATGCCTGGAATGCCCTCTTTCCTTCCTACCTCCTCTTAGAATCCTTGGATTCTGCCATGACTCAACTCAAACCTCACCACCTTCTACATGAAGCCCATCCTGCTCCCAGGCTGTGAGGGGCTTCCTTCCCCAAACTGCATATTCTGTGTATGTTTTGTGACTACTTAGTGATTAAATCTTGCACCCTTGAAAGATTGTAAACTGAGGCACTTAGGCAGCACAGTGGAGTCAAGAGGATTGCAGTTCAAATCTGATCTCAGACTTTTGAGCTGTGTGACCCTGGACAAGTCACTTAACCCCAGTTGCCTAACCCTTACCACTCTTCTTCTGGCTTGGAACCAATACTTACTATTGATTCTAAGAGAGAAGATAAGGGTTAAGAACAAACAAAAAAAGAATTGCTATCAAGAAGATAAGGATTTTTAATAATAATAATAATTAATAGGAAGTAAAAATTTTTTTTAATTCAGTAATACAATGACCATAATAGCTGACACTGAACACTCTGGAAAGCCTGAAAGAACTCACTTGCAGCCAGGCAGCAGGCTCCCCCCAATTACTCTCTGGGGCTGCCCTCCTTCCCAGCCTCTCCCTAGAGATTCCAGGCTTAACTCTGGCAGTGCTATTCTGGTCGATGAGGCTGAGTAAGCTGAGAGAATATAATTATGAAACAGATGGGAGAAAGCGCAGCCCTGGATCCATGCTAGTGACTGTAGTAATGAACAGTGAAAGGCTCCAAAAATAGGCAAAGCAAGAGAAAGGAGTCACTTCAGGTGATTTCTCCAAATTCTGCCCAACCATTTGCAGCCATACTCAAAGCTGCTGCTCCCGGGACTGCTCAGCATTGGACACTAATAGCCAAGGGGTGTTCCGGAACCGGCCCAAAACAGCTCGACTGCAGAGATTGTTAATTTTTTAGCCTGAGCATATATACCTCAGAAACGGGCAAATGCTACAAATTTCAGCTTTGATGTATTGCTTTGTTGACTCTCTACACGTAAGAAAGTGATGGGGAAAATGTTCATGGTGCAGATTAAACTCGGGAGCCCAAAGGAGCTGGCTGGAGCCCATCCCTGCATAAACTTCATGGTGAATCTGCCCTTTCCCTCAATGGGGCACATCTGGATCAGCCAAATGGTTGGCGAATCATAGAAAATATCCTGGGTTAACACTCTCTAAGAAATGGGTTCTAGGTCAGGTTCTGCTACCTTCTGGATGACCTTAGGAACCTCCTTTACCTCTCAAAATCCTCATCCATAAGATGAGGAAAATTAATTTGTGACCTCCAAAGTCTCTTCCAAAAATTGTAGATGTATGATTGTAGATGTTCAGATGTGTTCTAGAAGAGGAAGAGATCTAAGAAATCCAGAAGCCTTGCTTTGATCACGTCCATGTAACTCCTTTGCTCAGACACTATCCATGGCTTTCCATGGCTCAAATGATCATATGAGATAAAATAAGGAAAAAACATTTGGCGAGCCTTTATATATTGCCTGCTGAAAAGAAGACTCGATTATGCAGCTTGGCATTCAAGATACTCCACGATCCAATCCCTGTCCATCTTTCCAACCTTGTCTCTTACTTCTGAGTTCTAGTCCTGCTTTAGCCACTAGCTCACTGGGTAGCCTTGGGTACTCTTTACTCAGTTTCCTCATCTGTAAAATCGGAGGTGATTGCAGAAGTCATGCCCAGTTCTGAGAAGTGACCTGGGTTCAGTTCTGGGCACGGGAATTTGTCCAGAGATGAGGGAACAGGCTGGTGAAAGGCCTCAAGATCATGCCATGAGAGGGTCAAATCAAACAACTAAGGAGAAGAGAAGACTCAGGGGGACATGACAGCCAGCTTTATTTGCAGGGTTGGCTTAGAGTATATCTAAACATACACATAACTATTTTTGTTCATATATAGACATATGTGTGTGAGCATATTTATATAGGTTATAAATAAACATATACAGATCTCTCTAGCCTCTAATGATCAGCGTACATATATTGTCTATTATTTGGAATATTGCAGAAAATATGTATCCTTTATGAAACAAAAAAATGAATGGCATTCCCTTAATTGCTTTTTCTCCTATTCTACTGCATTGAATATACCTGGGTACCTGAGGCACTGAACAGAAAGCAACCTCTTTCTAGCTTTAAAATCTCTTCCCTGTTTCTAGCTCCTTGATAGGGGGTGTGCACATACGTGTGGATGTGCCCCTGGAGACACAGGCACCAAGCCGGCAGAGCCGGCAGAGTCAGAATTACGGGTAGAATCTCTGCTTTCCCTCCCTCCCCATTCCTCTCCCATCGAAGCAACATATGCCAGGATCTAAAATCCCATTACCCAGATGACCCCGAAGAGATTTTCCCTCAGCAAACAAGGCTTTTCTTAGTGGCTTTCAGAATGAATGGATTGAGATAGAGAGACAGAGAAGAAAGGCTTTGCCCTTTCCCAACTTAGTATGCCAAATTGCTTTTTCTGAGCATCTGGTGATCTGGGAAAGGGGGAGGAAAGGAAGCAAATGGCATTTAAAGCCCATTAAGCAGCCAAGGTAGCAAAGAATTGCCCCTGGGGCCTACTAAAAGAGGAACCACTGAGCTCAGTAATGGGCTAAAAGTCTGTGTTCTCTGAAGCCCCCTTCTCCAAAGTCTGAGTTCTCTGATGTCACTTGGCAACTCTCCTCCCCTCCTCCTGCTCCCTTTCTGCCTTCCAATGTCTGTGTGGAAGTTTGGGATGAAAAGCCCCCCTCCCTGGCACAGGTATCTTCTAGGAACCCTCCATGCTTGTGTCCCATGGATGATGGAGATGCATGCCAACTGGAATGGATGATTCAGAAGCCCTCAGACCAGACGTGACAGCAGACTAAAGGATAAAAGCAAAATAGGTGATGCAGGCATTCTGGGGAGGGGAAAACAGGAGCCACAAAGTATAGAAAATCCCCTTTGGAACCTTGGAGGAAATGGGTGATGAGGAGAAAAAATGTTGGGGAAGAAAAGTGCTGGCTGCAGTAAAGAGAATAGATTTAGTGTCTGAAGGATGGATTTGGATCTCAAATACTTCAAATCATGGATATGGAGCTGGAAAGGACCTCGGAGACTGTTTCTTCTAACCCCTTAATATTACAGATTAGAAAACTGAGGCCAATGAAAGTTAAATATTTCTGCAAGGACAGGAAGTATCAGAGATGGGAGCTGAACTCTGAACCTTCTGGCTCCAGAACCTTGCCTTTTCCACTGTAGCCTACCTACCAGTTGTGTGACTGTGGGCAAAGCGCCTCAATAATATTCCAGGCTTTAGGGATGGCCAATAGAAAGGCATGGAGATCATTGACAGAGAAGAGAAAATGGGCCAGATTGACTAAAGCATGGAATGTGTGAGAGGGAGGAATGTATAATAAGCCTGGAGAGATGCCCAGGCTAGACCCAAACTATGAAAGACTTTAAATACCAAATGGAAGAGCAAAGGGTGATGGGGAGCTATGAAAGCTTCTGAAGCAGAGGCAGGACACAGTCAAGCCTGAGCTTTGCACACAGTAGACACTTAAATGTGAAGAGAATTAAACTGAGTTGAATTGAATTGAATGGAAAGAGATGAGCTCTCAGAAAAATCAACACAATATCTCAAGGAAAGGTTTCATCTGGGCTGGGCAAAGGCAGACTCCAATCGACATTATCATTCGTACTTTGGTCTGTATAGCATTTGCACTCCAAACTTCCTCACAAGTATGTCCAAAATATTTTTAGCAGCTCTTTTTGAAATGGCAAAGAACTGGAAATTGAGGGGATGTCCATCACTTGGGGAATGGCTGAATAAGTTGTGGTACATGATTATAATAGAATGCCATTACACCATAAAAAATGCCAAACAGGATGAGTTAAGAAAAATCTGGAAAGGCTTATCTGAACTGATGCAAAGTGAAGTGAGCAGAAGCAGGAGAACAGTGTACACAGTAAGAGAAATATTGTAGGATGATCAATTGTGAAGGACTAAACCATTATCAATAAAGCATGTGTCTAAAGGGACTATTTGATGAAAAATGCTCTCCATCGCCAAAGAAGGAACTGTTGGATTCTGATCACAGATCAAAACATAACATCTTCCACTTTATTTCCTTCATGAGTTTTTTATTGTATCTGTGAGATGTGCCTTCTGTCACAACATGAGAAATATAGAAACATGTTCTGCATGAAAACACTGGTTTACCTATATCAAACTACTGACTACCTTGGAGAGGGGTTAGGAAGGAAAGAGAGGACCTGATTCATAAACTGTCAGAAAACAATTGTCAAAATTTGTTTCTACATATAATTGAAAAATTTTAAAAAAGTAAAAATCATTTTTTAAAAATTGTGTCAGGACAAAACAACAATTTCCCACTTAATAACCCACATCTGGGAAGGCTCAAGAAATAAGACACCAGGGACTTCATTTGGCTCTTGGGAGGGGGCTGCCATCTCAGGAAAGAGTCCTTGAAGACTATAGATCCTGCCTCTCTGGGTTTTCAAGGTTGTTCTTACTGAGCCCCTTACAGAGCTTTATGCCTGTCTCTGGTCAAGACCCTCCCAAAAGTCCTCATAAAACCCCTCTGACAAATCCCTTCTAGTATTCCATCAAAGTTGCTGCCTATCAGGTACTAGATTTCCTATTTTTTTTTAAGATGACCAAATAAAATCCTTAATATTTAATGAGAAGTTAGGTGATACAGTAGAGAGTACCTGACCCAAAGCCAAGAAGACTCCTTTTCATGAGTTTAAATCTATCATCAGACACTTACTAGCTGTGTGAACCTAGAAAAGTCACTTAACCCTGTTTGCCTCATTTTCTTCATTGTACATTGAGCTGGAGGAAAAAATGGCAAACTACTCCAGTAATCTTTGCCAAGAAAACCCCAAATGGGGTCTTAAAGAGTTGGACATGACTGAAATGAATAAACAACAACAAAATAAAAATCCTTTGGTTTTAATTGATCTTTTTCCATGAGAGGAGAGGACAGAAGGATATTATTAATAAATCAGCTTTCCAAATGGTTCATCAAATGTTTCTCATTTACTCGGGGGGGAATAAAGATTCCAGCTTCCATTAGGCTACACACACATATATTAAAAGGCACTCATGATCCATTATTATTTACTGGCTCATTTTTCTGAATGATAGCTTCCTTGCCAAAGGTAAAAATCTATTGGACAAAGGGATAGCATTCAAGAAGTTAAGATCATTGAGAGCAAGAATTAATTCAGTTTGGCAATCAAACACATCAGCCTTCCCTAGTCTGGTTTCTATCTCTCTTTTCCAATCTTTTTTCATTTCACTCCACACTTCAGGCACCTCTCTTTCCAGGCAAAATGGCCTAAAAGCTCTTGACCAAACATGCACATCATTTCAACATTAAAAAAAACAAAACTTAACAGACTCTAAATTAAGAACCCTTACATCACTATACCATGTCTATTGTACTTCCTGGAAGGGTCACCACATCAGCTCAAGAACCCATTAGCAGAAACTAATCTGTCTTCTTAATAATCACATCTCCCACATCTGTTTCTTCTTCTTCATTCTGGCTACCCAAACCCTAAGTAATGTTCCTATTGCCTCTCTTAAAATATTATAATAGTCTTCTAATCCTCAAACTCTGCCTCTTCCAATCCAAACTACTCAGAGCTGCCAGGCTAATTATCCTTGAAAGATGGCTCTGGTCCCATTATTCCCCTGCTAAAAAACTTTCATAGTTCCTGATCACCTGCTAAATGTGTTCCTACTCATTAGTCTTGCATGTGAAACCTTCCATAGTCTGAGCCCAAGCTACCTTCCTAATCTCATCTCACATTTTCCTATTTTACACAGAAGACCAGAGGTCTAGGACTGGAAGAGACCTCAGAAGACATTGAGTCCAACAGTCTCACTTTCTGAATAAGGAGGCTTAAAGAGGTTATAGGATTTGGTTTTGGTTTTGAAACCCTTACCTTCTAAGACAGAAACAGAATAGCAGGGCAAGGGCTAGGCAGACAGAATTAAATGACTTGCCCAGAGCTAGGAAATATCTAAGGCCAAATTTGAACCCAGGTCCTTCTTGCTCCAGGACTGGTAGACTCTATCCACTGTGCTACCTAGCTACTCCTAGGTTATGAGATTTGTCCAAGGTCACATAGATGGTAAATGAGAGAGGTGGGACTTAAACACTTATCTCCAGAAAACTCCAGAGCCAAGCCAGACAGAAAACACTCTCTCCTTGAACCTCCCAAGAATAGGATCTAGCTCCGTTGGACTCTTCATGAGTATTAAATGAATAAATCATCACCTTCCTCCTTCCTTCTGCCTTAATTGAGCAGCACCAATCTGGAAGGAAGTGTCTAGAAAGATGCTGCACAGTTCTGTCCTTGGACTTATTCCATATACATTTTTATTAATACTTGGATGAAAGCAAAGATGGCATATTAATCAAATTTATAGATAACACAAAACTAGGAAGGATAGTCAACATTCTGAATGACAAGATTACAGACTTATAACTGCAAAGGGACTTTTGAGGCTATCCAGTCTAATTCCTTCATTTTATAGATGAGGGAATTGAAGCCCAGAGAGCTGGTCATTTGTCTGTGATCATATAACTACTATCAGTGTTGGGATTTTAACTCAAGTCTTTCTAACTTTAAGTCCATCCTCTATTCCTGGGCTTCATTTGGGGTATTCTTGGCAAAGATAGAAAAGTTTGCCATTTCTCGCTCTAGCTAATTTTACAGATGAGGGAACTAGGTCAAACGGCATTAAGTGACTTGCCCAGAGTCACATAGTAAGAGTCCAAAGTGATTAAGAACTCGGATCTTTCTGACTTCTTGTCCAGCCCATAGTTTGATATCTGTAATATCATTTCTGCTATGCAAAATGGAGAGCAGAATGATTGCCATTTAGCGGTTTGGAACTTAGAATCAACCAATCTTGCCATGAGCCAGCAAGGGCAAAAGTCAGTTGGTGGGAAGACTATAAATAGCAGGATTTTGGACCAAAGTGTCTTTCGATTTGGAGAAGGGCTTTGGTGGGAGGTTTTGGTTGGTTGGGTAGGCCAAAAGTCAATTTAGGATACCAGCAGCCAATAATGATCAACACCTTCGTTTCCAATCCTGTGTGAATCTATACTCTACATCCTAATCAATTAATCATCAAAGAAGAAGCAACATCGATACCATCAAACAACCTGGTTCAAGTGAAAGAAACAAACCCCTTCAACTGTTATCTCAAACCCTGACGACCTTCAATTGGATATCGCCTGATCATCTGGAGCTTTAGCCAAGGATTCCCTTTATACCTCTTTCCTCCAGTTCCCTGTTTCCCTTTCCCTAAGTCTGTTATCATTAAATCTTGGAACTCACTTAGGCGGATGTCATTTTTACCCTAAGGATCATCAAACACATCCTTGGGTATCTGAAGGAAGAGGGAGCATTCAAACTAAAGTTAAGTCGGTCAACTAGCGTTTATCCACATTTTGGAGCCAGGATAAGCATTCAAAGGAGCTTGTGATCTAATCCACAGCCTCTTCACTCGATCACTTATCCCGGAACAGTTATATTGAAATTGGGTGTATTAATTTCTTCACATATATTCCTGTGGGGTCCTTAGTGTTCACCACCACAACTTAGTGCTATACCTGGGGATTCCCACATTCACTCAGCTTCAGCTCCTCATACTTACCATCAGAGGACCTTGTGCTGCCATTATCCTATAACAGTTTTATAACATATTCCACCCATCAAAGTCAATGAATGAATGAAATGAAATGCTTTTTGTACCCAGCTTGACTTTTAAGATATTTTTTTAAACCACTGCACAAGCTAATTGTAAAATGTGTTGGAAAATAAAACATAATTGCTATTTTGTCTCCTGAGCCTTTGTAATTGCATTCTCATGAGGAATCCCAAGTAATTAGAACTCTCTGCTGGTTCTGTCACTGAGTAACTAAGGCTTATGGCTTTAGACTTCATCCGGAACACGCGAGACAGGCTTCAGGGCGTGGGAGGTGGGGAGAGCTCGGCGTAGAACCAGAGCTTTAGGGATCTAAGTGGGAGGAGAAGGAAGAAGGGGCAGCCCCTGGCAGTGTACTGCATCAGACTGGAAAGGGAAGGCTTCTCCACCATTTGCTTCCTGGCCAGGACATCTCCACTGGACTTCAGCAAAAGCTACATGACCACTCCAGGTATTTCATAGGAAGAATTCTTGTCAAGACAGTAAGATGTGGTCATCTCTCAAGGTCTTCTACCACCTCTGAAATTCTGCAACATCCCAGAGATCCAGGGAGAGATCTGGTCTGTGACTGCAGTGTATAGGGGAAAGCAGCTGGCCCCTTTTCTGCAGCTTCTAGCCTCAGAGAGATAACCCAAAGAGCCCAGGGTCATAGCGAGTATGGGTCAGAGGCAAGGCCTTAACTACCTCCTCCTAATTTCTAGGCTAGTGATTTATTATTATTTTTTAAACCCTTGCCTTCCATCATAGAATCAATACTACACGTTGGTTTCAAAGCAGAAGAGCAGTAAGAGTTGGGGCAATGAGGGTTAAATGATTTGCCTAGGGTCCCCTGTTCAGAAATATTTGAAGTCACAGTTGAACCCAGAAACTCTGATCTCTGGTCTGGCTCTCAATCCACTGAATCCCTTAGCTACCTCAATTAGACTTCTTAAAAATTAATCACTAACAGAGGCAGCCAAGTCCTGGGTTCAAATCTGGCCTTAGACACTTCCTAACTGTGTGACCCTGGGCAAGTCATTTAACCCCACCTTGCCTAGGCCTTACCATTCTTTTGCCTTGGAACCAATATACAGTATTGATTCTAAAAGGGAGGGAAGGGATTTCTTTAAAGTCATCTAACCCTTCCCGCCAATATCAGCCTTCCTTTTCCACCTCTCATTACATATCTATCTATCTATATAAGCCATCGCAAGCACTCCATGAAGCCTTTCTTGATATCCCTGAGTTAAGGTTTATTCCATAACAGGTCTTTCCTCCTCTCCTCCTCCTCTTCCCCCCACCAAAAATTTACCTTGGATTTGTGCTTGACACACAATCCAAGAAATTAAATGCAGGTATCCTTTCCACAACAAAATTCCCCGCCAAAAACTAATTAAAATAAAAACTTTCCCCTTCTTGGTTTTAATATATCTCAGGTTGACATAAGAAATTAAATGGGAATGTTGAGGAAGTTTTGCAGAAACCAAAGATGACACATGAAGGCAAGGAGATGATGTAGAAAAAGTTTAAAAACTTGGAAGTACAAAAAGTCTAGGTATAGTACCATATAATATCAAAATAGTTTATCTTTTAATACCATAAACATACACAATTTCTCTTAACCAGAAACATACCACAAAAGAAAAAGAACAATTCTGACATCTTTGATACCAAGGAGGGAGGACCAAAAATAGGGATATGGATTTTCCAGATCTCAGGGGGGGTGTGGAAGGGACTATTGTATTTCTGTTGTTAGCTATCCTTTTCTGGTTGGTCTACTCTAAATAGAGATACTCAAGCCTGATGAGGTGAATGCATTTTTCCTTATCACATTAAGAGAAGCTCAAATATCTCCCCATTAATTCAGATAGGTTAGACTTTCCCAAAGCTACCAGAATGGTAAAGGCTGTGATAACAAGAAGCAGATTGACTCATTCATTCTTGTTATTACATTGGTTACCATCTATAATCGATTTCTCATGTAAACATGGCGGCTTTGTATGTCGCCACTCCCTTAAGATTGGATGCTCCTTGAGGGCAGGGGTTGTTTTTGCTTTTCCTAATGCTTTTCAGAGTGCCCGGTAAGTGCTTAATAAGTGGCCGTTGACTTGACACAGTTCTGACTTACCTCCAGGCATTATTCCCTATCTCAGAAAGAGATGGTTGGACTCACCTTCAGGCAGTAGGAACTATGTAGTTCCACATTCCATCTAGCAATCAAGTTAATAAGTGATTGCCCTTCACTTTGTACTGGAATGGACATGAATAAATGAATAAATAAATGATGGCTGTTCCATGGCTGCAGATCTTAGTGCTAAGACACTTCATTTTTTTTTCTTTAGGCAAATGGGGCTTGCCCAGGGTCCACAGCTAGGAAGTATCTGAGGTTCTCCTGACTCTAAGCCTGTCACTCTATCTGCTGTGCTATCCACCCCTACCAAAACATTTTAGCTGAGATTTCTCAGGTTACCTCAGAAGATGTAGTTGAGCCAACTATCTCTCTATTCAGGGACAAGCTTGAAGACAAAGAGAGTAGTCATCCCATCCTGCCATGGACCATAGTCCTAAGGGCCAGGGTTTCCAAGTTGTACATTTTCCCAGAGTCTAATTAGAGCTATTAAATTCTGAAGTAGTGAACCCAGATTACATTTGAAGAAGTTGGAAAATTCAAAAGACCCTCACATCATTCAAAAATGAGTGAAGATGAGCTGTTGTTTTTATTCTATGTGTGATGTGTGTCTTCTGTCATGGAATGGGGAATATGGAAATGTGCATTGCATGAAAGCCCTGGTATAACCTCTATCAGACTATTTACTACTTCAGGGAAGGATGGAGAGGAAAAGAGACAGAAGATCTGAATGGCAAAATGTTAGAAAGCAATTTTCAAAAATTGAAAAAAAATAAGTTAAAATTAAAAACAAACGAATGAAAACAGTTGAGTCCAGCAAAAAGGCAAAGTGATATATCATGGCAAGACTGCTGGACCAGAGGCCAGAACCCCTGAGACTATCATGTATTTTGCTATGACCATGGGTGGCCCCCTCAAATCTCTGAGCCTGTTTCCTCAGCCATAAAATGGAGACCTTATTCATTCATATACTATTGAGCTTTGAGGCTGCTGGCTGCTATAGGAAAGTCAGAGGGGTCAAAGATTTAGAACTGAAGGTAACCTTAGAGATCATTGAATCTAATTCTTTCATTTTAAAGTTGAGAAAACAGAGGCTACCAAGTGTCTGAGGTGTTATTTGAACCCAGAACTTCCTATAACCATGACACCACATTATCTTCATCACTTGGAAGCCTTCTGGAAGCTAGAGAATTGTGAGTTATCACTAGTTAATTGCCCTGTGAAGGGGACACATCATCCAGGTATGAGGTCCACTGGGTCAAAAGGTACTAATCAAGATGCTAACATTTTCACATTCTGCCCAGACTTGAGGATACTTACCTGTGGGCAGAGGACCTAGTGGGCTCCTTGGGCATGGGGGAGAGTCGGCATTTTCTCAAGCTTAGGGCTTCTGAAACGAGTCAAAGATACTCCATCTTTACATGCCCCAGGGAACCACACAAAGCAAATCTTTTTAGAAAGGTTTAGAAGGGGACTAGAAAGACTCTTGGCACTCTACGCACCCAGCATTTCCTTAAGAACAATGCTTGGAGAAGGAAGTAGGTGTGGGCAGAGAGTATATTTTCTCTGAGAAACAGAAACAGAGGCAGACAGAGGACCCAGGCTGGCAGGCTCCCACCCCCAGTCTTGATGAACTTAGCCTGAGTAGCCAAAAATCCATCCAGGATGCTTTTTTCTAAGCAAAGGCAATTCCCTCTCCCAATTACAGAGTGGGCAGAAAAACTAGAAAGGAACAGACGAGAACAGCCGCCCCACCAGCAGGCTGGCACTTACCACCTGCCTTGGCCCCTGCTGCCAAAGCCTCCACACAGCTGGCAAATTTGGAGAGCAGCCCCCTGATGAAATTCCCCATGGCCGGTCCTGACAAAAGGGATTCAGCAAATGTCCAGGCTCCCTGTCCTGCAGGCTCAGTCCCTTCCCTAAATCTGAGCACACTTTCCTGGGAGAAAATGGTCCAGCCAGTATCAAGGCAAAAAAAAAAATCCTATTCTTTTACGAGAAAAAAAATTAGTGTTCAGATCCCAACTATTTCCAGGCAACTGCAAACGCTGAGAAGTTCATTTCCTCTGAGTTTAGCTGGAGACTACTGATAACATAGAGAAGGGGCTGTGCCTGCCCCATGAATAGCTAAATCCAGTGTGGGAGAGAGGCATGTCCTCCAGAGCCCTTGAACTATTGTGCTCTGGACATGGCCAGAGTATTCCAGAGAAGGAGTGAGGAACCAGCGAAGCTATCAGTCTGTCTGTCTGTCCCGCGGCTGAGAGAGGGGGCCATTTCAGTCTCCCCTGGGGCACCTCAACAAGGCTGCCTGGGTCAGCTCCAGGATCCCAGGTTCTTGGCATGGACACACAGACACACGCCTTCCCGTTAAGTGGGTGTGAGATTTCTCCCCATCTCCGGGACGGCCAAGGACACAAAGGTGTGGAAGCCATCCAGGCTCCAGCCTTTGTCCTTCACAAAGTCACAACTGCCTGTGCTGGGGGCAGTTGGGACAGGGCCTGGACCATCATCCCTTTGTCCTGTGGTAAGGGCTGGGGTCGAACTCAGCCTCTACCAGAAAATGAGGAGAATTGGGGCAGGTGCTCAGGCTCACAGGCTGGCAGTCATCCTTGATGCCTTGCTTTCACCAAATCTCGATCTTTCAGCCTCCACGACATCACTTCTGTCCAGGCACCACCTTATTTGTTGTTCATTCATTTCAGTCATGTCCAACTCTTCCTGACCCCATTTGGGGTTGTTTTGGCAAAGATACTGTAGGGGTTTGCCACTTCCTTCACCAGTTCATTTTACAGATGAAGAAACTGAGGCAGATAGGGTGACATGACTCGCCCAAAGTCACATAGCTACTAAGTGTCTGAGACCAGATTTAAACTCATTTTCCACAAGCTTGGCACTTTTTCTACTGTGCTACCTAGCTCCTATGTATTTACAATCACTTTAGCTCCCAAAGTATTTGTAAAGTAATATAGACTTCAATTTTGGAAAGTGTGCTACATTCTTATATATGGAAATCTGACCTTCAGGGAATGGGATGTGTTTGTCAGTGACCAGATGGGTCGTGCAAGGGCAAGTATATTTCAAAGCCTTTTGAGAAAATTTCTTTTCTTTAGACAAACAAACAAAAACAACCCTTACCTTCTGTCTTAGAATTAATACTAAGTATTGAGAAGAGCCATAAGGGGGAGGCACCTGAGATTAAGTGACTTGCCCAGGGTCACACAGCTAGATGTGTCTGAGACCAAATTTGAACCTAAGTCCTATTATTCAAGGACTAGTTCTCTTCCCACGACTCTTGCTCCTGTGGAAGGGAGTTTTGGGTCTTTTTGCCTAGAAAGGCACTGATGAATTTTTCTTTGAATAAAATAATTTAGAGGCAGGACTCCTTCCCCCCTCCTCTCCTCAACCTCAGGCAGTTGACAGCTGCCCTCAACACCAAGGAGTAGCTTTGTGATCATTGGAAAGTCTGGCGGTCTCACCACCAGTGTGGATGGAGCCCCTTTCAGATCCCAGCCCCGAGTCTGGCGCTCTATCCACTGGGCTACCTCCCTGCCCCCATTCTTCCATTATGAAGCCCCTGCTTTGGACAGACACCCCTTGAGGAATCCATTCTCCAGGTAGGAATCTTCCACTACCATTTCCCTGGTTTAAAGATGCCATGATTTCTGTGTCTAGGGCCATCCCTCTCCTAGTTAGGTCATAGCCATTGAGAGTTGGTGTGTCCTAGAAGCATGTCCTCCTGCAGCCTGTTGGAGATGGACTTCTCTACCCCTAGTCAGGCTGGTCCCTCAGATGATGAACATAAAGTATGTCCCCTGGGCCCATCCTCAGACTCATTCTAACTTGGGAAGACTTATCTTACCATCCACTGGCTCAGTCTCCAAAGATACCTCCATGCCAGGGAGAGGCATCCAAGGAGGGTCCAAATCCTACCTTGGACACTGAGCCTGGGCAAGGTATTTCCCCTTCCTGCACCTCAGTTTCCTCCCCTATAAAATTGAGGAAGTTGGTCATGTCTAGAGTCTTTTGTAGCTCTCAATCACCCTGAACTCTCACTTTTTTCCCTAGCCTTCCTGACCCTGCCTTCACCCCCACACCACAAAATAAACAAATAAATAAATTAATAAGTACATAAATTCCATCTTGTTTTAGTTTTAGACATTTCCCTGGCCAGGGTCTCCATACAGATCCCTTCTAGGCGACGTTGTTCTTCCAGCCTCCACCTATGAGCCCAGGTTAGTTTCTAGGAAGTCCTGTTAGGCTGAAACAAAATCTAACAACAAACTTTTAAAAAAAGATTTTTAAAGAAAAGCCACAGTGCTGAAAATGAAGACACCTTCCTGCTCCCCCCACTGGAGCTGATGCTTGTCCACATTTCCACTGAGCAGGCCCACAGCTGGAAGCTTCTTGCTAGGAATTTGTGCCGGGCTTATACAGACAACTCCCCCACGTGCACTGCCAAGGGCAGCCAGGCTTGGTGAGCCCATGTGGAGAGGGCTAGGATTAGGGCATTAAGATTAAATTAGTTGAAAGCAAATCAAATCCCCTGAGCTAATAGGCTTAGACACAACATACACATGAAAACACACATGATATGTGAAACCATCTATGGAATTTGGCCTCCTGGGAGCTGGGATCTCAAAGGGGGTCTCCACTGGCTGTGGGACCACCAGACTTCCCAACAATCACAAAGATGTTTCTTGGTATTGAGGACAGCTGTCGTTGAGGAGAGGAGCAGGGAAGGGGTCCTGTCTCTAAATTATTTTATTCAAAGAAAAAATAATCAATGGCCTTCCAGGCAAAAATACCCAAAACTCCCTTCAAGATGAGCAAGAATAGTGGGAAGAGAGCTAGTTCTGTAGATTCAGAGCTTTGATTGTCAATTATTTCACCTCCCTGAGTTTGAGTTTTCTCCTCTAAAAAATGAGGAAGGGGTGGGGCAGCTGGGTAGCTCAGTGGAGTGAGAGTCAGGCCTAGAGACAGGAGGTCCTGGGTTCAAACCCGGCCTCAGCCACTTCCCAGCTGTGTGACCCTGGGCAAGTCACTTGACCCCCATTGCCCACCCTTACCAATCTTCCACCTATGAGACAATACACCGAAGTACAAGGGTTAAAAAAAAAAATGAGGAAGGGGACTTAGAAATCATCTAGTCCCTTTCCATTTTACAGATGAGAAAATTAAGACCAAGAGAAGAGATTTTACAGGTTTACACTCATTTTAAGTGGCAGATCTAGGACTTGAACTCAGGTCCACCAACTCCAAATTTAGTGCTCTTTTCACTCTGCTCTTTCCAGGCACTCAATGCATAGTCTTGGTATAATAGTGTGGGAAGCCATCAAAGCGCAGCTCATCACCAGCTCTGAAAAACCCGCAAAGCAGGTGTCAGAAGGATGGATATTTTCACTCAATTTCCCCTCTATGACTCTTTTCTCACTAGCATTCCCTTTTACTGAAACTATTGAAATCAGTATCCTTATTCAACCCCAGGGAGACACAGAAAAACAATACAGGTTAATGGCAAGAACAACCACAGTCACAGACCACTCACTATCCCAAAATAAACCCCTAAACCAGTGATTCCCAAAGTGGGCGCCACCACCCCCTGGTGGGTGCTGCAGCAATCCAGGGAGCAATGATGGCCACAGGTGCATTTGGGGGCGGTGAATAACTGTAAGGGGGCGGTGATAGTATGTGACAGAAAACGCTAAGTAATATTTTTTCTGGAAAGGGGGCAGTAAGCCAAAAAAGTTTGGGAACCACTGATCTAAACAAACCCCCACAATACAGAAACTTTCCCTAGAATCATCCCCACAATAAACCAGCAGTTAGTGAGTTAATGCAAGTACCTCCCCCTCATTTTACAGATGAGGAAACTGAGATGCAGGGAATGGAAATAAGTCGCCTAAGTTTTAAGTGGTGAATCCAGGAACTGAACTCACATTCTCTGGCTTTAAGGAGAAGCCTCCTTCCATTGGGCCATGCCGGCTTAGGGGAGAGCTGGATCCAAATAGATACTTCAAAATTTACTAGCTGGGAGGCAGCTGGGTAGCTCAGTGGCTAGACAGTGAAGCCTGGAGACAGGAGGTCCTAGGTTCAAATCTGACCTCAGATATTTCCCATCTGTGTGACCCTGGGCAAGTCACTTGACCCCTTAGTCCTTACTGATTCTAAGAAGGAAAGTAAGGTATTGGTTTTTTTTTTCTTTAAAACCTTACTGGCTAGGTGATCCTAGGCAAGTTACTTTATTGCTATGTGCCTCAATTTTCTCCTCTGTAAAATGGGAATGTTATGAAGCTCAAATGAAAGAACCAGTATGAGGTCCTTGACAGATCCTAAAGTGCTACATAAATAACAGTAATTATTATTTTAAGGCACCAATTCATGTCATGAGTATTCCCTGGAGCCATGGTAAGCTGCATCAAGAAAGAGCAAGGCCAAGGTTGGTGGTTTGTTTGAGTTTAGAAGTTTTGAGCTACAGCCAACTAGGTGCCCACATTAAGTCTGGCACCGAGATGGTGGTGTGCCTCCGAGGAACACAGGGCTACGGGCTGACTAAGGAGGAATAGGGCCAGGTCAGAAAAATGAAGCAGATGAGAGTCACTGAGCAAATCAGGATTGGCCCCTATTCTTCTATCCTGAGTAAGATTCAGACTCAAACAAACAAATAAATAAATAAATAAATGAACAAACAAACAAATAAATAAATAAATGAATGAATGAATGAATGAATAAATAAATAGATAGATAGATAGATAGATAAATAAATAAATAAAGAGGAAATTGGGGAAATGAAAAGAGGGGAATATGAGAAGCACAGCAAGAATGAGAAAAGGAATAATGATTGTGTACTGTATTTTTCAGTTTTTAAAATGATACATATCAATTGTCTTATTTGACTCTGTAACAAAATAATGGCAGAACAGGAACTATTTATACCATTTCACAGACGTTGAGGTTAAGACATAAGACTTGTCCATGTCACATAAACGGGAAGCAACGAATCCATGACTAAAATCCAGCTCAAGTTCCACCTTCATCAAGAGGTCGTTTCCTATCTCCACATCTCCCAAGCCCACCTGTACTAATGTCTCTCCTCTAAGATGACCATTTCCCCAGTGAGAGAATAAAGAGAGAAAATAAATTTTTGTTAACTGGGGGAAATTTTTAATAAAAAAAAAGAACAGCTTAATTGCTAAACATGAAAACATGAAATTAGAACTAGAATCAAAGAGTTACTACAATATGAGAAGAGAAAAGTTGAAGAACCTCTAGCCATTGAAAACCTCTACTTAATACAAAATCCCAAACTTTTATCTGGTAATACGTTCAAACATTTTAGAGCTTGTGAACAATAGTATATGTAGTAGTCATTTCATTTAAAGGTTAATTCCTTTCCCAGCAGACACCAGCACCGTGTTTCAGTTGCCTCTCCACAGAAAATTCTTTCAGCTTCCATGGCCTTCTTTCCTCCATGGAACATCCCTGACTCGCATTGCTGAGTTCCTCCTAGGACCTCCAAGGGCCCAGACTTGTCCTCCTTCCTTCCTCTCCTGGCTCTGCTTCTAGCTGTCCCTCTCCCTACCCCCAGCTTTTTAACTCCTTTTTTTAATGTCTTTTACATTTACATTTACATATTATATCATAGTTATATAATATGCAACATAAATTTTACATAAATGTTTTATATAATATATATTATAAAATAATGTATTATATATTATATTTTGTCATGTTTTATTAGAATGTAAGCTCTTTGAGGGCAGGGACTGTATTGTATTTCTTTTCTTCTTGTATTTGTATTTGTATCCCCAGCCCTTAGCTCAGAGGCTCCAAGTAGGAAATATTTAGTAAATGCCTGTTAACTTGACTTGGCCATGGCTACAGTAAGATCTAAAGGATGAAAGGTGAAACTATCTAGGAATATTTCTAAGGACAAGGGTCAAACCTATCATGGAAGAAGTGACAAGAATGCTTTTGAAGACTTCCAGAAAGGTGTTGGAGAATCCCATTAATACCTCAATGGAATGTGTGGTAAAGAACTTGAATGCCAGTGAAAGGTGACAAAAAAGAAAGATACAAAATTGAGTGAAGAAGACAAAAGCGTATTAGAAATTCCAGATTCCCCTAATTAGCTATTGAAAATAAAAATCAAAAGGTTAAGGCATAGGAGCCAACGTTTCAGAATGAGCAAAATCAACACTATCAATCAAAGATTTTACTCTTCAGGCTTAAGGATCAAAGAAATCAGAGGAAAGAGAAAGAGAGCACGCAGAGAAAGATGGACAGGGAAAATATCTGCTCATCTGGGTGGTCACAAGAAATTCAATACAATAGAACACAGCTTCAAACCAATGAAAAACAGAAAGCATGCACACTATTAGTGCATATAATACATGTGTTATGTATACAACATAAGATATATATGTTATGTAATAATATAAAAGCTGTATATTTTTTAATATAACAAATCCCAGAATAGTTCCATGAGGAAGTGACTGAAACTGTGGTTTCTCTGCAAAAGTGTAATGTGATGCATCCTGGAAAAGAGCCATCATGATTCACTCAAACCCTTCTTGCTGGTACATGAATTGCCAGTAAAGCATTCTACCAGCACAAGGACAGCACCTCCTCTTTCTTTCTTTCTTTCTTTCTTCCTTTCTTTCTTTCTTTCTTTCTTTCTTTCTGTCTTTCTTTCTTTTTTGCATATTAAATATTGATTGATTAATTTGTTGAAGAAAATAATACTTTCACTCTCTCCCTGAGGAAGAGGGGGAAAAAAGCTTGGCTAATCTTAAAGCATTATAGAGATTACCTTTTTTAACAGAAGGCATCCCATATTTATTTACCAAAAGACCAGAACACCAGTGACCTCTGTGAATAAGGGCAATTTTAGGTTATTATACTTTATACAAAGCATTCATATCTATAAAATTAAAATATTGACTGAGGAACAAAAACAACTCTCTTAAAAGTCTCAGGGGTAAAAAGAACTTTTTATTATCTGATTGTTATTCACATAAGCTGCCTGAAAGTACTATGACATTTACATGATTCTTTATTGATTATTTCAATAATTCATCTGACTCAATTGTGCATTCATAGTTTATTCGTGTTCTACAAATATATAAAATAGATCTGAGTAGAGCAAGAAAGCTTGAAAGCAAAGAAGGATTGATGCCTTCGTGGAAAACCATCTATTTAAAACAAACCATGGATAACATAGTGGAGAGAGAGCTAGACCTGGAAGTTCGGATGACCTAGATTCAAATCTGCCCTCAGATACTTCCTAGTTGCGTGACTCTGGGCAAGTCACTTAACCTCATTTACCTAGCCTTTGCCCTCTGTTTTAAGAGTTGTTATTAGGGCAGGAAGTAAGCATTTAAAAAGAAACAAAAAAAGTCACCAACATAAAATATCAAGAACAAATCGCATAAAATGTAGCACCTTTTAGAGACACAATTTAAGCCAAATTAAGCAACTGTCTAGTCTTAAACCTATTATAATTATTTCTAAAGAAAACTGAGTATATATAGGCTCAAAGATAAAGAGGAGTCATACCCAAATGTCTTATTAATCACTGATGTGCACAGCTCAAATGAAAAATTCATCAAATAGCATCTCTTTCTTATGGAAATGTGTTTTGGACTCAATAAAATTATTTTCTTTTAACATATGCCAAAGAAAGACAGAGACTAAAGGATTCAAGCGTGAATTCAAAGGCTAAATAGAAACAAATTACAACGCTGATAATCGTTACAAATACCTTAGTGTCCTCCAGGAAAGACACATCAAACTTAAGGCCAAAGCTGAGGATGTGTTTATTAAGAAAATTTGCTGGCATAAATCAAATCTCAATGGCAAGAACTCAGAAATTTCCATCTACAAAAGATTAGTCTTAACATATATTTTCAGAACTGTAAAATGGACTATAACAGATTTTAAAAGAATACTAGCAAAATACGAGCAAAACCCCATACAATATTAACCAAGCCCTGACTATATTACCTTAAGGAAGCTATGGAAGGATTAATGATCCCTCATTAAATATAAATTCATAACTTACAGAAATACTTTTGGAACAAGAAGGCATCATGCCACTAAGAAATAACAAAAATTAATAACAGGTACATGCTAATGGATGTGTTGAATGTAACCAAAACTAGTTTAATGCTGGGTGGTGCCAATGAAATGGCTAAGATCCTAGAGTGAAATCAAAAGTCCCTCCAAGGGCAACATCTACATGAATTCAACTAATAATATATAGACAAAAAAAATCAAGCAAATAACTTATTCATATAGATTTTTTTATTGAAATGGAAGGGTTTATATTGGTAATTCAAGACCAAATCTTTGCCACCATTTTGCCACCAATTGCCAAATTATAGAAAGAGTACCTAGACATATTGATCAATACAGATTATACAAGAAAACAACAGACTAGAAAACTTGTCACTCTAGACTGCAAAAACTTAGAACCTATGAAATACCCAGATTGTCATAGACTGATAGCTAGAATTATAAAAAAAAAAAACTTGTGGTCCTTCATAAACTAACAAACAAATCCCCATACTACAAATATAAATCTCAAAATGTCCTTGAGAATTCAAAAAATAGTTTTACAGTCTATTATCACAGTCAAGACTATTGTCTCTACTTGCCCACATAGAATACTGAGCCATAAAAACTTAAGAATGTTTTTCTTGGTGTCACCATGTCAAATACTAATAATCTCCAAATAATGGAACAAAGACCTTTAAAAACGTAAGGACCTGGTAGAGAAATATGTCTTTGTGAAAAGGATGGCACACATCATCCCGATCATCTTGTCTTCTATTGGAGTTGTACCATTAGAATATGAGCTCCTTGAGGACAAGGATTATTTTTGTTTTTTCTTTGTATTCCCAGATCTTGGCATGATTTCTAGTACATGCGTAGTTAAGTCCTTAATAAATACTTTTTGATTGACTGATTAGTTCTACCAATGGAGATTTTTAACAGACCTACAAAGGATAAACTTATATCCTAATCTTTTTATTCGATATTAAAAAACAGTCATTTTATCCATTTGTGCTATACATTAAGCATGAAAAACAATCGTGGGAAAGTGATCTGTTCTAGGATCATTTCTATCTGATATCCATACAATTGTTTTGAAAAGAATGAGACTATGACAATCATTATAACTCAAGTCACAGATATAAAGTTGGGAATAACCTTAGAAGTTATCTATTCTAATGTCATCATCTTACAAATAAGAAAACTGAGGCTCAGAGAGCATTTGCCCCAAATTACACAGGTACAGAGTAGCCAAGAAAGGACTAGAAATCAGGTTCTCTGCCTCCAAATCCCAAACTCAGATGCAATGAGACTGAGGGACAAATGAAAAGCTAGGATAATAATAATAATAATGTGGCACCTTAAGTGCTACAAAAGGCCATATCATATATACTGATATCTATTGATATCATCCATATCACATCTCTTACTACCTATATCAACTCTAACTTTTATCTAAATTCTGTCTATGTCATACATATTTATATCTACATCTAAATCTCTCTCTGTCTACCTATATCTATATCATCTATATCTATAGCTATACATGAATATCTCTATATACACATATTTCTACATCTTCTATATAATTGATATTATCATGTCAGTTTCAATCAATATAGATCTAGATTAGCTATAGAGATGTAGACATCTATTTAATCCTCACCTTAAGTCATAAAAAGTAGATAATGAAGACCTTTCCATTTTGCAGAAATAGAAATTGAGGTTGAGACAGATTCAGTCATTTGACCATAGCAATAACAATTGATGGCGGGATTAGAAATCAAGTTCAGGGGGCAGCTAGGTAGCTCGGTGGATTGAGAGCCAGGCTTAGAGACAGGAGGTCCTGGGTTCAAATCCGGCCTCGGACACTTCCCAGCTGTGTGACCCTGGGCAAGTCACTTGACCCCCATTGCCTACCCTTACCACTCTTCTGCCTTGGAGCCAATACTCAATATTGACTCCAAGATGGAAGGTAAGGGTTAAAAAAAAAATCAAGTTCAGTATTTTAGATCACAAGGAAAATCAGTAGGAAAAAAAGTGTATCAGGCTGCTTCTTATTCCTCTGACTCATGGAGCTCTAACCCACCTGGAGTAAAAGGAGGAAATCCTAAACTAACTCATCCTACTACCTCCAATCCAGGGTTCTATGTGGTTCCAGTCCCAAGCCTCAGAGCATTGTATTTCTGCCCTTATTTCTATTAGTATACTAATAGAAAATTCTTACAGGGCTGTAAAAACCATGAGGGTTACATTAAATTGTAGTGTAGCCACGGATTGTTATGGCTGAAGATGAAAGTGAGGCTAATAACCCCTGTGGGGAAAGATCATTAGCAGATTCACCAACTGTCCTCCCAAAACTAAACATATGTTACTGCGATTGACACTTGATCTCCTGATCTCAGACCTTGGCACATCACAACACTGACAAAGGTTGGTGCCCAGGAAAGAGACCATGATGTGTACAATCAAAATCTGTGTCATTTCTTAAGAGGAATAATGAGTAAAAGACATAGAAAGCCAGATTTGGCCTTCTAGAAAGGAAGAACTTATAATTATTAGATCTGTGGAGTAATTATTAAAGCTGAAGAATGGGTTGCCTTTGGGTACAGTACCTTCCCTCTATTGTCTCATCTTCCTGATTTCAAATCTGGTCTCAGACATTTACTAGCCACGTGACCCTGGGAAAGCCACTTAACCCTGTTTGTTTCAGTTTCCTTATCTATAAAATGAGCTGGAGAAGGAAATCCAGAAAACCTCTTTAATATCTTTGCCAAGAAAACTGCAAATAGAACTATGCCCAAAGAGTGCTAAAAGACTGCCTGCCCTTTGATCCAGCCATACCACTGTTGGGGTTGTACCCCAAAGAGATCATAGATTAAAAGACTTGCACAAAAATAGTCATAGCTACACTCTTTGTGGTGGCAAAAATTTGGAAAATGAGGGGATGCACTTTGATTGGGGAATGGCTGAACAAACTGTGGTATCTGCTGGTGATGGAATACTATTGTGCTCAAAGGAATAATAAACTGGAGGAATTCCATGTGAAGTGGAGAGACCTCCAGGAACTGATGCAGAGCGAAAGGAGCAGAGCCAGGAGAACATTGTACACAGAGACTGATACACTGTGGTAAAATCGAATGCAATGGACTTCTGTACTAGCAGCAACGCAATGACCCAGGACAATTTGATTTATGGAAAAGACGCTACCCACATTCTGAGGAAGAACTGCAGGAATGGAAACACAGAAGAAAAGCAACTGCTTGAACACATGGGTTGAGGCGGACATGATTGGGGATGTAGACTCGAAACTACCAGTCCAATGCAACTATCAACAATTTGGAAATAAGTCTTGATCAATGATGCATGTTAAAACCAGTGGAAATGCATGTCGACTATGGGGGGGGGGGGTGTTAGGGGGGCAAAGGGGAAAATAAGAACATAAATCACGTAACCATGGAAAATTTTTCTAAAAAAGAAAAAAAAAAAAGAAAACCCCAAATGGGGTCACAAAAGAGTCAGACTGAAAAACACCTGAGCTGAAATGACATAAAAATTGTCTTTGCCAATAGTAACTAAGCATCATCTCATTCCTGGGTTTCTAGCTGCCAAATGAATCCATCCATCTCAGTTATTGGCATCTTCCTGTACATCCAGCTCCATTCTAGAGTCCGCAGGAACATTTGTATTAAACCCGTCACTGGGAAATATAGTCTACCTTTTTCTGATATTGGTTTTTGTATTCTGGTTGTCAAAATCCCAAACATAAGAGCCGGGCAGGTTTGGATCAGTCCCAGATGCACAGGGAATCCATTTCCAAAGTAGCCTCTGCCCAAGTTCCAAAGGCAAAAAGCTGTCAAATTTGTTTAACTAATGGATTGTGATTTGACTTGGGGCCATTGTTCAGTAGAATGTCGGTGCTGAAAGGTCTCTAAGGCCAGCTAGTCCAAACTGTGACTGACCAGTTAGGTCAGTAGATGGATGGATGAATGAATAAACACTTATTAAGTTATTATTATGTACAAAGCATATGCCAAGCTCTGGAGATACAAAAGGAAACATCAGACAATCCCTGCCCTCTAGGAGTTTACATTCTTTTTTTTTTTTTTAACCCTCACTTTTGTCTTAGGATTGATAATGTGTATTGGTTCCAAGACCTAAGTGAGGCAAGGGTTAGGCAATGGGGGCTAGGTGACTTGCCCAGGGTCACATTGATAGGAAGTATCTGAGGCCATATTTGAACCCAGGACCTCCCATCTTGAGATCTGGCTCTCTATCCACTGAGCCACCCAGTTGCCCCTTAGGAGTTTATATTCTAATGGGAGAGACAACACATATGGAAGGTTTCCATGATCTTCAGAGGAAAGCAATTCTGGGAGAGAACCATGAATTAGGAGTCCTGGATTTAGCAACCCAGAGGACCAGAGAAATCTCTAGGGTAACAGGATCTTAGATTTACATCTGTAAAGGACCTCAGAGGCCTAGTCTAACTGCTTCATTCTACAGATGAGGGACTGGGGCCCCCAGAAATAAGGTGAAGATCACAGAGATGGAAGAAATAATATTTGAACTCTGCTCCTTCAACTCCACATCTCTGCTCTTTCCACCACCTCTGTGACATTGAACAAGTTACCTAACCTCTCAGTGTCTCAGTTCTCCCAAGACTAAATCAATCTCCATTGGTGGAGGGAATTTTCTTACCAGAAGTTCTCCGCACTAGGCAAATCCCAAGTCTGATCAATAGAAAGAAAAGCAGCCAACTTGATTTGGTTTTGGATTCAGAATCTTAACTAGCTTGGAACAACTAGAGATTTGTCTCAGGGGCGCCATATGCAGAGGTCACCGGGAGCACATCCTGACTTGTCTTCTTTCCTCCTTCCTTTCTCCCTCCCTCCCCAGCTTCTCCCCTCCCCCTGCATGTACCCTTCCTATTGCTCCCTGGTTCTATATCTCCCCATCGCAGCCAACATGGGCTGAGGAGCCTTGGATGCAGAATGGCTTCAGTACCAAACTTTCCAGTTATGGCTCTGCTCCTTCTTGCTGAGAAAGTTTAGCACAGAAATAAACTGACCTTTATAGAGGGCTTCAGGATGTACAAAGTGCTTTACATTTTTCTTCTCATTTGATCCTCACAACAACCCTAAGAGGTGAGCACCGGTATTATCCCCATTTTGTAGATGGGGAAACTGTAGCAGACAGAAGCTATGAAGTCTGCCCAGGGTTATCCACAGCTAAGAAGCATCTGAGGCAGGAATCTAATTCAGCTCTTCCTGCCTCTGCATCCTCTATCTACTACCCCACTTTGCTGTCCTAGAGTGATGTATAGAAATCACTTGTGCCTTTCTCACCTAATTAGGCTGACTCCACCAAGATGCTCCAGCCACGGGTCCCTGAAATTCCAGCAGGAAAGAATGATTTTGTCATATGGGACAAGTCAGCTAACTTCTAGGTAGATAAAACTCCAGCGGGAAAACTGAGATGTTCCTAAGCTTAAGTATGATTTGAAAGGAAGCTGGAGGTTAATTTGCCAGTGGAAAATAAAGCTATTCTTGATGTGATGTGATCATGCAGCAAACACTGGTGCTTAGGGAGGCAGCTGAGCCCGGCCCAGACACGGAGACCCTCAAGCTCCAAACGCCTTCACTAATGAGGGCAGGAGCCCCTGAGGCCTGACAGCACCCCTGGGATCATCCATCACCTGCTCTCTGTCAGGGAAGGAGATACCTTCCTGGATGTCCTCAGGGGGTTCTCCCAGCAGATGAGGAGTGACAACATAGTGCTGAAAGCAGTGACCTCATTCACGGGTCAATGATGGGTTTCCAATGTTTCAACACAAAAGCTGCCTCTGATTTTGAGTCCATGAAACCTCCAATTTGTGCATGGGGCAATCTCAAACCCTCTCCTGACTCCTCTCCCAGCCCCAGATCTCCAAACACAGAAGGACGACTAATTATGGCACTCAGCAACCATTTATTATATGTTTGTTATGTGCCAGGCACTCTGCCAAGCTATAGGTGTCCAAAAGCAAAGTTCAAACCATAATTCCTGGAGCAAGCAGGTGGCTCAGTGGATAGAGAGCCAGGCCTGGAGATGGAAGGTCCTGGGTTCAAATTCAACATTAGACACTTCCTAATTGTGTGACCCTGGGCAAGTCACTTAACCCCAACTGCCTAACCTTTATCCCTCTTCTGTCTCAGAACCTAGACAAGAGATAATGATTAAAAAAAAAAACTCAATTCCTGCCCTCATGGATCTCTCCTTCAAACAGGGAGACAACATGTAAGTAACTATGGACATACAAGATCTATACAACGCAAATGGAAGATAATCTCATTGGGAAGGTACTATACTACTTCGGGCAATACTTTGGGGATCTGAAAAAAAGCCTCTTTCAGAAAGGAAGATTTCAACTGAGTCTGAAGGTTTGAAGGAAGCCAGGAAGTCAGGAGGCAAAGGTGGAGCATGGGCCATCCAGTGAAAAAGCTCTCTCTCATTTGGCTTTGATTACCTGGTTGGGATTTTTTATTTGCCATGTCTGATTCTGGCAGGAATCTGTGAGTTTAATGTGTGTGAGGAACTCTTGGTGTGGAAATCCCCTTTCCTTTGAGTTGACAATTGACATTCTTAGAGAATGACTTGAGGCCCTGAGGGGTTAAGTGACTTGCCTGTGGTCACTCAGTCAGGCTGTGCCAGAGGCTGGACAGGCAGCCAGGTCTCTCAGACTCCAAAGCTCATTCTCTCTAACCATGCTCTTGGTGGGGTTATCAATTTCCTTTAAAAAATGGTTCCCTGGTTCCAGCAAAATTACAAACCACAAACAGCATGCTTAAAAATGGGATTTTCCATTTTTAAAAGCAAAACATGATGAATTGAAACAATCCTCCCAAGACGTGGCTTTTGTCAGTAAAAGGAGAAAGGAAGATGGCTGGGACCTGCCTAGGAGGTAAGTTTATGGGTAACAACTAATCTCTGAGGAAGCTGCTTTTGGTATTGTTGGATTTGGCCTAATTTCATCTGAAAATATACATATATATTTTTTCCTCTAAAGCAGCTTGTGGTTAGATCACCAGAATCTCAGGACCTTAGAAGCTGTCTAGTCCAATTTTGGACTTGATGGGCTCCAGGGTCCCTGTCAGCTCCCGTCTGTGATCTTGGACAAGAATCGCCACTCCAACATCCCTGACCTCCAGGGACAGGGATCCCATTAACAAGTCAGTCCATTCCACATTAGGAATGTTATTATTAATGATATTAATTACTGGGAAGTTTTTCTCTATCTCAGTCCTAAATTACCCTTATTAAAACATCCCCCACTGCTCCCAGTTCTGCCTTTGGAGGCCAAGGAAAACCACTCTTACCCCTCCTACATGTGCCACCCTAAAAGTCATCCATCACATCCTCCTGGAGACATCTCTTCTCCTGACTCTTTTTTTTTCTTAGTATAATTCTAAGAGAGAAGAATAGCAAGGGCTAAGGAATCAGGGTTAAGAGACTCGCCCAGGATCACACAGCCAAGAAGTGTCTGAAGCCTATTTGAACTCAGGTCCTCCTCACTCCAGGTCTGGCTCTCTATCCACTGTGTTGCCCCCTGATTCTCTTCTCATGTCCCCAGTTCACTTCAACTCATGTGCCCTGGACACAAGGTACTTTGACATCCTGGTTGCATGGTGCCTGGCACAAAGTAGGTACTCAATAAATGTTTATTGATGATAGTCCTTCTCTGAATGTCTTCCAGCTCCTCAATGTCTTTCCTAAAATTCTCCTCCCACAATTCAGCAGATGTGGCTGGACAGGGCACAGGACATCGGGACTATCACCTCCTCTTATCCCTGGACATGAAGCCTCTTAAAGCAGCCCAAGACACCTTTGCCAAAAATAACTTCTGGTTGTTTGGAAGCAGAAGCAGTAGGTATTTAAAAATTCCTCTTAAAAGGATTGATCAACAATTCCACGAAATGTCAAGGATATCATCGCTGTCAGAGGCTTTGATCAGCTGCCCCTAGGCTTTATGGAAGCAGACCTAGGACCCAGGAAATGTGTCTGAGGAAAGGGGCCAAAGACTGTCTTCATCTTCTTGGCTGCATTTGCCAGGGTTTATCCAGCCCTGGCCTCAATTCTTCACTACCCTGAAGGGGCCAGGCAGCCAAGAGCTTGGATTTCATCTCTCCCAGGTGGGGAGGCCCTCCAAAGTACAGGAGGAAAACATGGAAGTCATCAAAAAGGAATGCTGCGAAAGAAAGAGCCACCCACCAAGTTTCTGGCTTGGGTTGGTCCACTTGGGTTCCCTTGTGTCCGTGGATATGCACACTGATGTCACAAAACATAGAGCCATAGGGAAAGCCAGACCTGGAAGGAACCTTCAAGATGATCTCCCCCAAAGGCAACACTGTGGCCCTCGAGAGGGTGTTCGACTTGGGAGTCAGGAAGACCTGGGTTCAATTCCCATCCTGATACTTACTAGCTATGGACAAGTCTTACTTAAGCTATCTCAGCCCTCAGTTTACTTATCTGTAAAAAAAGGGGTGTTGGATTCCATGGCTTCTAAAGTTCCTTCCAGATCTGAATCTATGATCAGAGCCAAATTATAGAGGGTCATGAATATCAGACCAAGTAATCTAGATCATAGCACAAATCTGATTTGGAAGAGACCTCAGTGGCTTCCTAGTCCAACCCACATATGAACAAGAATACTGCCTGGAGCACCCCCAACAGATGTTCATCTAGCCTTGGCTTAAAGATCTCTAGTTCGTTCCCAAGGCATCCCTTTTCACTAACAGATAGCTTTATTTGTGAGGAAGGGCCCCTTCATATCCACATTAAACCTGCTTCTCTGGAACCCTTTCCCTCTCCCTCCCTCCACACCTTCCACCTTCAGCACCATTGCTTCCAGTTTCTATCCGTTAGGGCCCAGCAGATCCAATTTGTTCTATCATGACTATGTTCTACCATGACCTATCTTGACTCCCTGCTTTCCCCAAATCCTCTCTTTTCTAAGCTAAAACTGTCCAGTTCCTTCAATTAAATCAAAAGTGACCTCAGACACTTAATAGATGTGTGCCCCTGGGCAAGTCACTTAACCTCTGCATGCCTCAGTTTCCCTCATCTTCCTCAGTTACCTCCCAGGGTTGTTGTAAAGATAAAACAATATGATATTTATAAAGCACTCTGCAAACCTTAAAGTGCTCTATAAATGCTAGTTCTGATGATTATTGTTATGAATCAGTTCTTCTGTGACTGAGCTTTAATAATAATGATCACTGTACTGTGAGTCAGCTCTATTGTTAAGAAGTTTTTTTTCTAAACATCCAGCTGAATATAGTCAATAAACAGTCGTTGGATGTTTTTGTGTTTTTGTGGACTCTCCCACCTCCGTGTATGCACAGCTCTGAGGTCCCACTCAGGACCAGGACTTGAATTCCAGCTGTGTCACTTCTTGCACATGTGAGCTCAGCCAGTTCCTCAAGCCTCTTTCCTTCCTTATAAAACAAGTGAGGGCCACGCCTGGAGTGAACTGACTATTGCTGCTGCTTCTTTTTTAAAAACCCTTACCCTTTTGTCTTAGAATTGATGCTAGGCATCAGTTCCAAAGCAGAAGAGTGCTAAGGCGGAGAAGCATTTGGGGGTCAAGTCACTTGCCCAGGGTCACACAGCTGGGAAGTGTCTGAGGCCAGATCTGAACCCAGGACCTTCTGTCTCTGGGCCTGGCTCTCTATCCCCTAAGCCACCTAGATCCCCCAACTCTGTTGCCTCTTTTCCCAAACCATTTTCCATGATTTTATTCACTTCTGCTAAGACTATGGCTTTCAAATCCAGCTAGTGTGGCCCAGGCCCAGATCTCCCCAAATCTGAGAATGTTAGAGTGAAGAGGTCTGACAGTCTAGTGTAACCCCCTCGTTTTGTCTAGAAGGAAAGCCAAGAGGGAAAGTGAGCTTCCCAAGGTCACACAGCTCCCCAGGGAAAAGGGAAGACTAGAACAATGGCCTCTCTTTTCCCTAGGCCACAAGGGCTTGCTCCACTCCCAGCATGTAGCCAGATTATTTCTGCACACAGAACACATCGAGCTTCAGGTTTTCAAGCTTTATTAGATGTTCTGACAGTGGCTGAGAGTGCTGTCACAAGAGCCAGGCCACAGGTTTGGGAGCTGGAAGAGATCTTGAACGTTTCCCGATCCAGTTCCAGGCTACTCTCTCCCAGGGGCTTCTCTCTGAGATTGACTTCCATCTTTGTCTCCATCTCTGTTTTTGCTTTCTCTGTATCTCAGACAATAGCTGGCACATGGTAGGTACTAACTGAGTGGTGACTGACTGATGGAATACAGAATGTTAAAGCAAGGAAGGTGAGAGACCTCAGACACCGAAAGCAATCCGTCTAGGATCTTAGTGCGGGAGCTGGATGGAACCTTTGAGATTATCCAGTCTGACACCCCACCTCATTTGACAGAAGACTAAAATTGAATCACAGAGGGGCTGGGCGATTTACCCAGTATCACACAGTATCACACATATCTGTGACAGAGCTGGAATTTGGGCCCATCCTCCAACTCCCAACAGAACCTTCATTTCACAAAGGAGGCCCAAAAGAAAGAAGTAACCTGTCCCTAGTGACAGAGCTAGTAAGGGGTAGAGCTGGAGTTTGAACTGCCATCTCTTTTTTCACTCATCCTGCCTTAAGAGTTAACATGCTCACTCAAAAACCTTTTATTAAGCATCTACCAAGTTCTGGCCTCCATGCTCAGTACTGGGGAGACAGCAGGAAAATAGGAGATAACCTGAGCCCTCTCAAGAGTTTCTATTCTTATCCACCCTCTCCACAAAGGGTGGCTGACCTTTGACATGGAGAACTCCATTCTCTAGCCACAACTCTAGCAACAGAAATGTGTTTCTAAAGAACTTATTGATCAAAATTGGGCCTCCCTATCACTAATTATACTTGGAAAGGGCATGCCAATATTCCTGCAGAAAACTCAGGAGATCTCTCCAAGGGTGAGTCTTCCCTGTCATGGGTGAGCCCAAGTAAATGAAGTGGCCAGTGGCATTAGGGTCACACGAGGGCAGGGTATCAGCTCTAAGGATCAACCACATGTTGGCTTCAACTATGAAGGGCAAAATGACCATAAGGTGTAAATAACCGAAAAACATTTTGAGGTCTGTGGCTAGGGCTACACTAGCAAAGATGTGGAGAACTCCTAGGATTGTTTGCAGCCTAATATGGTATTAGACCTGGAAGAGCATCTAGTTCAGAGATTCCCAAAGTGGGTGCCAGCGCCCCCTGGTGGGTGCTGCAGCGATCCAGGATGGCAGTGATGGCCACAGGTGCATTTATCTTTCCTATTAATTGCTATTAAAATTTTTTAAATTAATTTCCAGGGGGCTAAGTCATATTTTTTCTGGAAAGGGGATGGTAGGCCAAAAAAATTTGGGAACCATTGATCTAGTTTAACATTCTTGTTTTACATATGAGGGAACTGAATTTCAGAGAAGAGAAGTGCTATTTTCGATTACTCTAATACTGAAAATATCAAGATCATAGGACTGAGTTCCTTTGATATAGATTCAGAGCAAAGGGGAAGGAAGCCATACCCAAAGAATGACACTGCACCTCATGGATGGCAGGAACATATTCCAAAGGGGAATAGCATATTTGTTTCTACTAGTGGCTCAGACATAAGAACTGATCCAAGGCCCCAACATTACTCTAGGATCAAATAAATATAGAGTTTTAGACAAAGAACCAACTTTTTATGATGTCATTAATGAGAAACTGTTCTATCACCCTTGAGGCAAGACAGTAGAGTGGTCTGGATTGTTGAAATCAGGGTATTTTCTGGGTTGCCTAATGAGGAACAAGGGGCAAAGACCCAGGAAACAATTTTAACTGTGCCAAAGCAAGGGATGGGGGATCTGGGCAGTGCCCAGGTTTGGGGTCAGGTGGGCCTCAGCATTCATACATCCTAAGGATTAGAGCTATACCAGTCAAACATGGCCTCACAAGGGAATGACAGGACTTCAGGGTTAGAAGGGGTTCTGGACCAACTACCCAACCCAAAACTAAACAAAAAAAAAGCCTTCTACAAAACCTTCAACAAATCGTCCCCCAGCCTTTACTTGAAGACCTCCAGGGAAGGGGGATCCAGTGCCTCCAGAGGCAGCCCACACCACTTTTGCATCGCTTTCTCTGTTAAGGTTTTCTTAATTAGGAGTTGTCACTGAGTGGCTAGAGAGACACTAAGGTTGTTGAAGATGTTCCTGCCATATGGATGTTACTAGTTGGGATCAAACCCTAGTAGGACCAACATGCTCATCAAAAACCTCTTATTAAGGGGGCAGCTGGGTAGCTCAGTGGATTGAGAGCAAGGCCTAGAGACGGGAGGTCCTGGGTTCAAAATCGGCCTCAGACACTTCCCAGCTGTGTGACCCTGGGTAAGTCACTTGACCCCCATTGCCTACCCTTACCATTCTTCCACCAAGGAACCAATACACAGAAGTTAAGGGTTTAAAAAAAAAACTTTTATTAAGCATCTACCAAGTTCTGGCCTCCACACTCAGTACTGGGGAATAGCAGTTTCCAACTAGCCCAACCTTCTCATTTGGCAGATGAGCAAACTGAGAATCCAGAGAGATCTTAGAGGTCAAGTGATTTGCCCATGGTCACACAGGCAGTAAATGATAGAGCCAGATTTTGAATGCAGCACCTTAACTCCAAATCTAGTGTCCTTGCCACTATACCATGACCCTTAGAATTTTAACTCTAGTAGGCCCTACACAAGATCAGAGGGGAACAGAAACATGGCCTCATTGATGTTCGTTGAACTGAATTGAATTACCCATTGGTGTATCTGTGGGTTTCCTTTTCAAACCAAGAATACTGTGAAAACTCTTCAGATCAATTGGATTTTCAGGGGCTCTAACATATATTCAATCTGGGCCACTCTTGGCTTTATTCTAACTCTACAGGACAGAATGCCAATTAATCTAATATCAGGAGACAGTACAAAAAGTAATGGCTCTGGATTCCGAGGCCCTGGATTCAAATCTTGGTTTTGTCACTTACTACCTGGGTGACCTAGGACAAGTCACTTAACCTCCATGGGCTTCAGTTTCCTCGTTTGTAAAATGAGGAACTGGACCAGATGGTCTTTGGTCTCCCATCCAGATTTATAAACAAGAATTCTTTTCAAGTATTTTTTCAAGTGCTGGGTGCTATTCTAGGCACTAAGGTTACTAAGACAAAAATGAGATAGTACCATCCTTAAGGATCCTACATTCTAAAAGGGGAAAAAAATAAGATGTAAATAAACAAACGAATACAAAGTAAATACAGACTTAAGTTGTGGGTGTTAAGAGTACACAGTGCCTAGCCAATGGGAAGCACTTAATAAATGCTTGCTGGTTTATTGATTGAATGGAATTAACAATAGGAGGAACCCCAAAATGTAAATATCATTATGAAATTTACCTTCACATCACTCCCAAGGAGGAGTAGAAAAAGCTTTGGATGGGAGTGGGATTGGGGGAGAAAGACCTGAAGTCCAGAGCTTCTAAATGCTCTGGGAGCATGGGTAAATTGCTCTCTGAATCTCAGTTTTCTCATCTGTGCAATGGACATGAAAATAATCACATTAAAGGCCAGTGGGTTATTATGAGAAAAGCCCCTGGGGGTTGGGGGGAGCCAACAGGAATGTGGCCTCTTCTATAATCTCCCAAAGCTTTGAGGATAAGGGAAGCCTGGAGCCAATCTCTCTAGCTTCTCACTTGGATACTCTGCCAGGTGAAATTATCTGGACTTGGCTTCCCCATCAATGGGTCTGGATTTTTCCAGGAAGCTGCCTTTGGTCCATAGCTCCTCTCCCTGGACTGGTTCATTTCAGCAGAAGCACAGAATTTCAGACTTGGAAAGGACCACAGCGGCCATCTAGTTCAACCCATACCAGAAAAGCCCCTGCATTCATTTCTCATTTTCCAGTTGAATGGCCACACCAACTACCCAGCTAGACCAAAAAAAAAAAAAAAAAAAAAAAGGAATATTTGAGACAGCAGCTAGTACCCATGTGCTGATTCACCCATCATCCAGCTATGTCAAACACTTCTGCTCCAGAGGTTAGTTTTGCCAGCCATGGCCAGAATGGGCACTGCCCGGGCCATCCAGGTATGGTCTGAGCAAAACAACCTTCTTGCCATTGCCTTGAAGCTACTCTGTTCTCAGGAGCCCCAACCCAGGCAAAGAAGCCCTTATACAAAGGGGATCAGAATCATGCTCCTGAGTCTGACCCAGACCAGGCAGCTAACAGATAATCAAGAACCACCACTGACAGCTTCCCGACAGGATTGATGGGGACCTGAAGAGGGAAGGGAGCCAAACAGCTCTGCCAAAGATGCCCCCAGACCCTGGGACAGATTCTACAGGGAAGCCTAGGTAAGATAGCAACAAAGGAACATGTCCTTAGTGAAGGGGCCACCAGGGACTGGGATGCCAGGAGAGGAGGGACACCTAGGGACGTGGGAAAGGCCCATCCTGCCCTCCCCCTCCTCCACCTTCCCCACCTCACACCCAAAGATTTGACTCACCGACATGAGTGATCACTGTGGCCAGCCGCTGGGTGAGCTCCTGATGGGACATTTCGTCTTCTTTTAACCAAAAGAGCATTTCACAGAGGCCCTGCCCAATGATCCTCTCCAATATTAACTAATGCTAAAGGCCGGTGAGGGGTTTAGAGGTGTCCAGTGCTGAGGACGCCGCCGAGGACACGCGCAGGCACACACTCACTCACTCATTCAGGCACAAAGAGAACCACTCCCAGCTGAGAATGAGAGCTCTGCTCTCCCCCAGCCTCTCCCTCACAGCCCGGGAGTGAAAGCCATCGCAGGGGGTTATTACCCCAGAAAAAGACAAGCCAGGGCAGGAAGCAAGCAAAAAGCCCTCCAGCAGCTTGGCCAAGCGGGCTTTCCGGGGTTCCACACAGCACCCGGCAGGGCTTGGGAAAATGAAGGACAGAGCCAGCCGCCCGGCAGTCCCGAGTTAGCAGCGCATCTTTTCCCCTGTTCCTGGAGGGCTCTGGTTAATTTGTGGTCCCCAGGCCAGCCCAGGGCCAGGCTGCAGGAGCTGGAGCCGATGGCAGGCACCTGCCTCCAGGGACGCTTGGGATGAAGGATGCTCCGAGCGTGTGGAGATGAGGAAAAACCCCGGAGCCAGTGCCAAAGAGGGGATTGGAGCGGGTGGGCGGGGGAGGCAGCCAGGAGGCCTCCTGATGGGCAGCTGGCGGCCTCTTCATCTCACAGCCCAGCCCATCCCGGCCCGGCCTGGGCTCTCTCCTGGTGCCTCCCCTCGAAGCCCGCACCAGGCAGGGCTGGGCAAAGGGGTGTGGCCTGAGGCTGGGCGGGGGAGGCAGGAGGTGGGGATGCTGAAGCTTCCTGGGGAGATGCTCTCGGTTCCCAAGCTCCTCCTCCCTTTTCTCGCTGAGGGAAGGCTGGGTCCGCTCCGGCAGGCGTCCCTCCTGGGAGCCCGGCTCCCCTTCCTTTCTCCCAGTGCCCCCAAAGCCGGAGCTCACGGAGTGGGCACCTGACGTCCGGCTAGGGACCAGGGGTGGGAGGTGAGGGAAGGCGTGCCAAGGCCGAGGCTCAGGCGTGGGGAGGGGCGGCAAAGCCGGCTGCCCGGCATCCTCCCTCCCCCTCCTTCCTCTGTCTGCCGTCCCCGCCCCAGTTCCTGCAGAGGAACAGCTGCGAGGAGGGGGCTAAGGTGGAGGGGAAAGGGAGGGAGACCGGAGTGGCTCCTTCCAACGGAAGGAGACTCGGCTCGGCTTTATGGGGCCCTCTCCTCCCCTCAACTGAACCCCAGGGCAGGTACCCTTAGCAGAGGGCTGGGAAAAGGGCAAGCCTTGGTCCAAGGACCCTCGCCCACCAGTTCCTCCAGCAGCTAGGGGCCCAGGTGCTGCCAGTCTTTTCCTCTACACACACAAGCACCCCACTGTGGTGGCACACACACTTCATACTGGTGAGAGTACCATATACACATATGTGTGTATACATGGATATATACATACATATACACCAGCGTGTACAGGTGTGTGCACTGTGCATAGCGTTTCTATGTGCAGATCACAATTACACAGGAAAGCCTCCCTCGCTGCTATAAGCACCCACACATAATAATGGAGCATGGATGTGTGCTGCCATGCCCACCCTCAGCTACCCCTGGGATCTGTGTGCCACACGAGCCTTCCCCCAGCTCACGCACAGGACTGCTGGCTCCCAGTGCTGTCAATTACATGGTGCCACGCCCAGTGGCGTCACATCCCTCCCAGAGAGCCCCTGAAATACCCAGAGATGTGGTTCCTCTTCCAATTACAGGCATCAGATGTATGATGTGAATATGCACGTGGAAATAAACTTTCTCACTGTGATGGCACATCTCATACAAAGCAAGCCTGAGGTAGCCCAGGCTGAAGTATGGGGGGAGGGTGATGGGCACACAGCCCCCTTCTGATTCCACAGAGCCATCCTGTGTGCACACATACACAGTGCTTCATAGTGGGCTGGACAGTCTGGTAGTCCACAAGCACTTAGTAGAGTCCAGCTACCCTACTATTTTTTCTTTCTTTGCTGCTCAAGCTGAGCCCATTCTAGGAGGAGAGGCCTCCAGAGCCCTGGTCAGGTTGGAGCTGCTATATACCAGATATGCAGTGACAGGCCAGGCCAGAATATTCAATATTGAGCCAGAAAGGAACCACTGGCAGCAGTGTCCAAGACTGGGCAGAAAAGAAAATTGTCTAGAAGGGCCATGATGCTCCAGAAGGCTGAAACTCTTTTGCTACCCCAGGAGCCCCAGACTCTGGGCACAGTGGGAATAGCTAAGATACAGCACTATTCCCCTGAGGCTGAGCTGGACCACCCTGAGATTTTTCTGAGACATCCATAACCAAGACTTTCAACCACAAGATTTTAGCTCTTCTGGTCTAGAGTCCATCCCTAAGAAATGATAGCCATCCCAGGGGATTTTTTTCTCAGCTTGTTTTAACTACTGAATAATTTATTATACTCACCACAAATAAAAATAGGTTTACAACTGTTTCACTTAAAATTAATTTCCAGGTACAACATGTAAAGGGGTGTATGGGGTAAACAGGAAAGACTAGTACCTCTGGTGAGAGAGTTTATCAAGCCTTTCCAGAGCCACTCACGATCCTTTGGAGTCCACTTCTCATCCCACTATCCTCTGTGACTTCAAGAAGCTGTATCATATGCACTGCCCATACTCCAATGAAACTAATTCAGCAGACAGGCTATACCAGGTTCAGGGTAAACAAAAGGCCTCAAACCCATTGATGAATTAGGAGGATGCCTACCCCAAGCATGTGAAGACTTCCCCAGCAAAAGAGGAAATGAGAACAATTTATTTCAATAGCCATGAAGATACCTGAAATAGCCTTGTGGAGCTGGTTAGACTGGAAGAAACCAAGGCCATCCACTGCATCTAGAGCCTTCACCAGTCCTCCTGACTTCTGTCTTGCCACTGGATTTGGATGACTCTGAGAAAAAGAGTGAGGCCAAGAACTTCATGGAACTCTGCCTCACTTAAATCCAATTCAAAAGCAAGCCAAGACATCACCCCATGATGTCACTGAAACCCTTTGAAAATGAAGGACGAGCAACAACAGATAGATGACAAGGTCAGTCCTGCACCTTAAGAAAATCACTTTGACAGCCATATGTAGAACGGATTTGCATGGGAAAAGATTTCAAAGAATCACAGAATTTGAGTTGGAAAGGACTACATGACTACCTGGTCCAATGCATCCATGAAAGGAAGCACCACTATACTATACTGAACAAGAGGTCATCCATGCTGTGCTTGAAGAACTCCAAGGTGAAGGAACACCTCTCTGGAGAAGCCATTTCCATTCGGATGGTTCTAATTAGGATGTTTTTCATGACTTCAAACTAAATTGTCAGGGGGTCTACTTACCAAAACAAGCCCAGGAACTAGATGAATACACCACACACAAATAAAGTCAGGCCTAAATATGGAAAAACATTAATTGCTAATGGATAGACTGGGCCAATATGAAAAAAATGATAATTCTGCCTAAATCAATTTATCTCTTCAAAATTGTTTTATAGAGCTAGAAAGAATAACAAAATTAATCTGTAAGAGCAAAAGGTCAAGAATATCAAAAGAATTAATGAAAAATATGAAAGATGGTGACCAGTTGCACCATCAAACTATGTTATAAAGCAGTAATCATCAAAACAATCTGATACTGGCTAAGAAACAAGATAGTGGACCAATGGAATAGATTAGATAATCAATACACAATAGTAAATGACTATAGTAATAAGCCCCCAAATCCAAGCTTAGGAGGGAAGAATTTACTATTTGACAAAAACTGTTAGGAAAGCTAGAAATCAGTATGACAGAAGCTAGGCACAGACCAGCATCTCACACTATATACCAAGATTAAGTCAAAATGGATACATGATCTAGAAATAAAGGGTGATAACCAGAAACAAATTAGGGAAACATGGAAAAGTTCACCTCTCAGACCATTGTATAAGAGAAGAATTTGTAATCATACAAAGACATAGAGCACATTATGAGAAGTAAAGTAGATTATTTTGATTATATTAAATTTAAAAGGTTTCATACAAACAAAACAAATGCAGTCAAGATTAGAAGGGAAACTAAAAACTGAGAAAAAATTTTATAGTAAATGTCTCTGACAAATACTTCATTTCTCAAATATACAGAGAACCAACTGAAATGTATAAGAATATGAGTCATTTCCCACCTGATAGTCAAAGATTATGAATAGGAAGTCCTTAGATGAAGAAATTAAAACTATCCAGGCATATGAAAAAAATGTTCCATATCATTATTTATAAGTCCTTATTTATGAGTCCTTATACCTATCAGATTGGCTACTAGGACCAAAAAGGAAAGTGATAAATGTTGGAGAGAATGTGGGAAAATTGGGACAACAATATATTGTTGGTGGAGCTATGAACTGATCCAAGCATTCTGGGGATCAATTTGTAATTAAGCCCAAAGGGCTATAAAACTGTGTATACTGAGAAGCAGCTAGGTGACTCAGTGGATTGAGAGTCAGGCCCAGAGAAGGGAGGTCCTAGGTTCAAATCTGACATCAGACACTTCCTAGCTAAGTGATCCTGGGCAAGTCACTTAACCCCCATTACCTAGCCCTTACCACTCTTCCGCCTTGGAACTAATACACAGTATTGATTCCAAGAAGGAAGATAAGGGTTTAAAATTAAGAGGCTATTTTAATAGTCAGACAAGAATTTCAATAGTTACTGTGCTGGAAGAAATGGTTAGTTTTAAAAAAATATGGAAAGATCTGCATAAAATAATGCAAGGAAGTGAGCAAAACCAACAGAACAATGTTTATAGTAATAGCAATATTGTTTGAAGAGTAACTGTGAATGACTAAGTTAATTCAAGTGATATGATCATTCATATAAACTATGAAGGACTGACTTATGAAGGAAAATGCTATCTACCTCCACCGAAAGAACCGATGTGTAGAAGTATGTATTGTATAGTCCCACCTATATATTTATATCAAATGTTGGCCTTCTCTAATATGGAGCTGTGAAGGAAGGAGACAAATTAGAACTGAAAATGTAACCTTAAAATTTTTTTAAAGAATTTCAATAGTTCTAAACAACTCTGAGGTACCACCTCATACCTAGCAGATTGGCTAAAATGACAGCTAAGGAAAGTACTAAATGTTGGAGGGGATGTGGCAAAATAGGGACATTAATGCATTGCTGAAGGAGTTGTGAATTGATCTAACCATTCTGGATGGCAATTTGGAACTATGCTCAAAGAAATCTAAAAGAATGACTGCCCTTTGATCCAGCCATACCATTGCTGGGTTTGTACCCCCAAAGAGATAATAAGGAAAAAGACTTGTACAAAAATATTTATAGCTGCACTCTTTGTGGTGGCAAAAAATTGGAAAATGAGGGAATTTCCTTCAATTGGGGAATGGCTGAACAAATTGTGGTATCTGCTGGTAATGGAATACTATCATGCTCAAAGGAATAATGAACTGGAGGAATTCCATGTGAACTGGAACAACCTCCAAGAATTGATGCAGAGTGAAAGGAGCAAAACCAGGAGAACATTGTACACAGAGATAGATACACTGTGGCACAGTCAAATGGATTTCTCTACTAGCAGCAATGCAATGATCCAGGACAATTCTGAGGGACTTACAAGAAAGAATGCTATTCACATTCAGAGGAATAACTGTGGGAGTAGAAACACAGAAGAAAAACAACTGCTTGATCACATGGGTTGATGGGGATATGATTGGGGAGGTAGACTCTAAATCAGTGGTTCCCAAACTTTTTTGGCCTACTACCCCCTTTCCAGAAAAAATATTTAACCCCCTGGAAATTATTTTTTTTTTAATTTTAATAGCAATTAATAGGAAAGATAAATGCACCTGTGACCATCATCACTCTCCTGGATCACTGCAGCACCCACTAGGGGGCGGTAGCGCCCACTTTGGGAATCACTGATCTAAATGATCACCCCAGTGCAAATATCAATAATATGGAAATAGGTCTTATCAATGACACATGTAAAATCCAATGGAATTGCCTGCTGGCTATGGGAGGAGGGTGGGAGGAGGGAAGAGAAAGAACACGAATCTTGTAACCATGGGAAAATATTCTAATTAATTAAAAAGAAAGGAAGGAAGGAAGGAAGGAAGGAAGGAAGGAAGGAAGAAAGAAAGAAAGAAAGAAAGAAAGAAAGAAAGAAGAAATTTTTCTCAGTTCAAAGAAGGAAAATTCCTTGAGAGTGAAGGCTATTTTCTATTTTGTTTTTGTGTCTTTCATGTTGACACAGTGCCTTGCCACACAGTGAGTGATACATGCTTGTTACACGATGGGTTCTTCATAAATGTTTATTGGACTAGATTGGACTGGTCTTTCCAACTTTCTTTGGAATGTCCTAAATATATTGCTTATGGTTAATGACAACACAGTATTCCACTATATTGACATTATATTTATTCAATCACTCATAGGTTATGAAATATAAAAAATACTTTGAATAGAATAGCTAAGGGCCTCAGCCTTGGGAATGATCGCTTACTTAGCCTGCAGGCTTACTAATTATGTTGTCGTTCAGTCATTTCCAGTCCTGTCCAATCCTTCCTGACTCCATTTGAGATTCTCCTGGCAAAGATACCAGAGTGGTTTGCCATTTTCCTTCTCCAATTAATTTTATAGATGAAGAAACTAAGGTAGGGTTAAAGTAACTTGCCAAGGTCACACAGCTAGTAAGAATCTGGTCATATTCTTCCTATGATAAAGGAGAGGAAACCCAGGATTTTCTGCTCCTCCAGTAATTTGGGTTGCCTTTCTGCCCTTCAGTTTAAATTTAATCACTCTTCCTAACAATGGGGTAATGGATAATTGACTTAAAGGGGCTTTCTGTTAAAATGTTGGCTAACACTATAATAATTCATTTTATTACTTCAATAACCTATGCTTTTGGGGAATCTGGACACTCTCTCTAACAACCCAGACCAGGTTGTCCTGGCCTTTCTTTTTATCTTCCATACTTGTCACAGTGCCTCAGCTCATGGACTAACTTGACTAACTGAAATAAGGCAGATTTTTGCCCCAGGTCACTAACATCCTGCAGGAATGTACTTCTTATCCAGCAGGGCAGACTTCCTCTTTATGGCAGTTACCATTTTTGTACCTCCCTCTGCTGGTCCATGACACTCTTAGGTTCAAGCACACCTGCTGGTACCCCTAGGGTCCTGCCCTTCCCTTGAAGCTCATGAAAATGAGGTCTAGGGGATGGGGCTATCTCTTCTCCCAAAGTCCAGCCACCCTCTCTGCTTTGCTGTGTGACCACATACTGTGATTGTTTCAGCCCTAGAGGGAAATAGCCTAGTTATAGCTCTGGTTGCTGTGGCTGAACATTTTCTTATTCTGTAGCCAACCTGATGATATGAAGCTTCTCTGTACTAAGTTGAGCTGATCCTCAGATGAGTACCATATTGTCAAAAATACTCAAGCAGCCAGGGAGTGCCCTACAGGGCTGATCTTGTTGATGGAATTCAAATTCTCTTTTGTAGTCTGAAAAAATAAGTACTCCACCATTTAATAAAACTGCTTCCTGTGTTTGGGTTTTAGAATCAGTTAAAAAAATAAATGTGGTTCTGTTAAGAGTTTCCACCTAGAGAGACTGGTGAATATCCCTGAAAGGGCAGAAATAAGCCAAATGTCCTGTATTTAAAGGAAAAATATTATTGGTTGATTTCCCATCACCTCTTTTCCCACAGGTCATGTAAAAGCCAAATAGGCCTCTCCAGACTTAGCCTCCTTATCTCCCTCTTTGATACCTTTGCATGAGTCTCTGCCCCCCCTCCCCACTCCCACCTTCTGTTCTCCAATGCCTTAAATAACCTTCCTTCCTTCCTTCCAGATCTAAAGAAATCTCAGCTCCTAGCAAGATACAACTTAGGCACCATCTCCTCAGAAACCTATCCTTTTCTTGATTTCCCTTGTTGTCAATGGTTTCTCCATTCTCATATTATATTGCATTTAGTAATCATAATAACAACAATAGCTAAGATTTACATAGTGCTTTACATTCTTTACCTCATTTGATCCTTATGACAACCCCATAAAAGAAATACTAGCTATTGTTATTATAGTTGTTATTCAGTTGTTGTTTTTTTTTTTTAGTCATGACTGACTCTTCATTATCCCATTTGGGATTTTCTTAGCTAAGAAAGTTTGCCATTTCCTTCTCCAGCTCATTTTGCAGATGAGGAAACTGAGGCAAACAGGGTTAAGTGACTTGCCCAGGGTCACACAGCTGGTAAGTATCTGAGACTGGATTTGAATTCAAGGCTGACTCCAAGCCTTGGGCTCTATTCACTGTGCCACCCTACCCACTAGTAGCTATTATTAACCCCATTTTACAGAGGAGGCAGCTCTGGCAGACGGAGATTAAGTGACTTGCCTAAGATAAACATAGCTACTTCAGTGTCTGAGGCAAGATTCAAATTCAAGTCTAATGTATTCCCACTTTAACTAGAAGGTGCCCATCCTGTTTTAATATGACTACCTAATTACAGTCACAGGCTAAAGAATGTTCAAGTACCAAGGTTCTATTGAAAGAAAACAAGAGTAAAACCCAGTGGAATTGTGCATTGGCTATAGGAGAGGAGTGGGAGGAAGGGAGGGAAAGAATATGAATCATGTAACCAAGGAAAAATTTTCTTAATTAATCAATAAAATAAATTTTTTAAAAAGGGGAAAGAAAACAAGACCAATATTTCTTAAACCTAGAAACCTCCAAATCATCTTGCACTTGGCAACACAGGGATTTATTTTAAACTGTTCTGCAGATAATACACGTATAACCCAGAAGAACTGCTTGTCAGCTCCAAGAGCAGGGAGGGAGAGAACATCAATCATGTAACTTGGAAAACTACTCTATAAATAAATAAATTCAAAAATAAAATAAAATAAACTATTCTGCAGCCTTTCCAGAAAAGATCTTAATTTGCAGAGTCAACAAAGAGACAAAATATTGGTTGGTAATTAGCTATTAGGTGGCACAAAACCCAAACCATGTCTTTGCTTCTGCTCAAGTGTTGATAACTGCCACAGGAGGCCACCCAACCTTTCCTAAAGAACCCACCAGAATCTTAGGTCAACTGGGCTCTCATGGCTTTGTGTCAATGCTTTTATTCTCTCCTGATTGATTCTCTGGCATGCTTCCTTCAATAGCTATCCCAAACCGTCTCATCCCTCTCAGAACTATCACTTTCCTCTCCTCCACCCTCCTTTTTTCTCAGTAAAGGATTCTTATCAAACGAATAGAGAATATTCATTCCATGCTCCTCCATCTCAGTTTTGCACCTCAAGACCCCTGGACATCACCCCTCACTTTCTCCCCCTTTACTCCAGTCTCTAATATAACAATACCCCACCACCACCACACACACACACATAAGATGAAGCCACCAATAACCTCCCCACCTTTCTCATCTTCAGCTTCTCTCTGCTGGTTCTTTCCTTCTAGCCAAAGCATGTTTCTATTCTCAGTGCCAGACTCTTTGCTTGAACATACCATGCTCTCAAATTCTTGTCCTATATCACAACAGCTTTCCAGAGCTACTCTCCTAGGAAAAGCCACATGTGATTTCCTTGACAACTTGCTTCCAACCCTAAGACATGACTGAAATCTGTCTCTACAAAGTTACCAGTGCTCCAATCTAATTGCCTTTTCTCAGTGCTCAGATAGATGGGTTAAATGTCTATAGTGATGAACCTAGAGTCGGGAGGACCTGAGTTCAAATGTGACCTGAGACACTAGCTATGCAATTCTGGTTAAATCACCTAACCTTCGCCTCAGTTGCCAAATGGGGATAATAATAGCATCAGCTTCTCAAGGTGATGGTAAAGATCAAATGAGACAATATGTGTAAGGTCCTCGGCATGGTGTCTGCCACACAGTAGGAGCTTAATGTCTGTTTCCTTCTTGACTCCAAGTTTTTAACTCTTTTGCCTTTCCCTTCCTCTTAAAAACTTTTTCTCCCTTTGCTTTTATAGTTCTGATTCTCCTTTTACCCCTCTGATTATTTCTCCAAATTCTCCTTTATGGGGACTCTGATCCATGTCCTGCATCCAAAGCATGCAGGTATCCTGGAGCTTGTCCTGGTCCATCTTCTCTTCTTTTTCTCTCATTGATCTCATCAGCCTTCATGGGCTCAATGATCATTCATATGCAGAGAACTCCAGTCCAGTATCACCAACACAGAGACACATATATACACATCCATTTATTAAGCACTTACAGCACTGTGCTAAGCACTGGGAATATAAAAAGAGCCAAAAGACAGTCCCTGCCCTCAAGGGGTTCACAATCTAATGGAGAAGACAATAAACAGACAAATTCAACAAACAAGCTCTATACAGGATGAACAGGAAATCCTTGAAAGAGGAAAAACACTGCAATTAAGAGGGGTTGAGAAAGGTTTCCTATAGGAGATAGGTTTTAGTTGGGACTTAATGGTTAATATTTGGGGAAGCCAGTAGCCAGAGATGAGGAGGGAGAGCATTCCAGACATGGGACTGCATATAAAACATGTTAGGTATTTCTGCTTGCTCTCTGCTACCATCTGCTGGGCTTCAGCTCTCTGCCCTTTTCAGCACTAGCCCCTGCTACAATAATCTGGTATGTAATAATTTTAAAACCTCCACAAATTACGTATAGGCTTATCATATCTGTCCAGGCAGCAGCCAACAATGGCTAGTAGACTGTCCCTAGATAACAGAGTCTGTTAACTGCCTGTATCTGGTGCATATTCAATGTCTATGATCTCAAGACAACTCTCTTAACAATGTTAGGAGATTCCTTTAAGTTACATCCCTGATTTATATAGTGTTTCCCCATCTTTTTTTTTTTTAACCTGCGAGTCTCTACCATTCACCCTCCCCACCATGAAATCTGTTTGGAGGTTGAGTCTCTCTCCCAAAATGCTCTTTGATTTGGCAAGCAAGTAAATTTAAAGTAAAAAAATGCTACATGAAGAAGCTCTGGCCATCAAACTCTAGCCCTTGATTCACATTGCTGCCTTTAGTAGGATTAATAATCTATTATTATCCCCATTTTACAGTTTAGGATACTGAAGCTGAGGGAGGTTCAATTTATTTCCTATGACGGTATTGCTAATAGGTACTTAATGCAGGATTTGAACCCAGGCCTTTCTGATCCCAACTCCAGAACTCTGCCCACCTCACCACCCAGCTGTCCAAAGAATGTAAGCTCTTTGAAGTCAGGAACTTTGTTGCCTGGCACCATTTTTTGTTGGTCTAAACCTAAATTTAAAAGTCCTAGAAAACTGCCTAAATCTAGCTGTTCCTGGCTTTGAGGCTAGGTGCCACAATGCCTCTTACCTTTCAAGTATTCGGTATTCAATAAGTGCTGATTGAATTGTAAAATGGATCAATTTTTGTGTAATATAAGTAATTGATTGGGATGGAATCAATTCAAAGGAAAGAAAAGGTATCTCTTCAAGATCTGGATTGAGATTTTGCTTTAATTGAATCAAAGCACTTATAGTCATTGTCCAGTCTGGTAAGAAAGGTCCTGTTAGTGGCAGAATTTGTAAATCTGTGATGGGTAAGAACTGAAACTGATATTGGCTAAAGTGTTTTAGAAGGTTGTACCCTTATTGTTTTGCTACATGTGGCAAATATGATCAGCCATAGAGAAGGAGAACAAAGGAATAATCCATTGGGAGACATAGAATCCTTTCTAAGAATACTATCCACAAGGATGTCAATTAAAAAAAAACAAAACCCTTACCTTCCACCTTAGAATCAATATTGGTTCCAAGGCAGAAGAGTGGAAAGGGCTAGGAAACAGGGGTTAAGTGACTTACCCAGAGTCATACAGTTAGGAAGTGTCTGAGGCCAGATTTGAACCTAGGACCTCCTGTCTCTAGGCCTGGCTCTCCATCCACTGAGCCACCCAGCTGCCCCACTACGATGTCAATTTTGATGTTTGTGAACAGTATCCCTCCCAGAATCAGTTGCTATGGACCAATAGTTAGGCTGTCGAGATAGTAAATGAAAATTCATATTCATTCAGGCATACTGACATATTGGGGGACTGATATTTATTACCAACAATAAAAAATGAGTTACATTTTCTTTTTCTTTTGATCCTTCATAGGGGCTTATTATTCATTCATTTATTCCAAAGAGAAATGGTCCCAGGTACTAACTCTTAAGGTCTGGATTTCATCAAGTTTCAAAATAGCTGAATTGTGTCTGATGAGAAGGGAGATTTATTTCACCTTCCCAGATAAAAGGATGATCCCTCATTCCATCCCTGCTGATAGTCTCAGATTAATTCAACTATGGCTGATTGTCTTTAACAGTGACTATCCTCTTGGTATGATGGTACAGGGCTCCCTGGACCCCACAAATCTCTAGAGCAGGGGTCGGCAACCTTTTTGGCCAGGAGAGCCACAAACGCCACATTTTTTAAAATGTAATTTCGTGAGAGCCGTACAGTGCTCACAGGGCCGCTCATGTAACAGTGCCTGAAAAAAAATGGACTTTATGGCTCCTGCAGAAAGAGCCATATCTGGCCCTCAAAAGAGCCAGTATGGCTCCAGAGCCATAAGTTGCCAACCCCCGATCTAGAGGAATCAAAAAGTATGTAAGGAATTCCCCATTCTTGCACCCCTGCAGTGCTGGCTAAAGAAAGCTGGTCTTAATGCAACTAAAGGAACAAAAACTGTATAATCAAAGGAGTCTCTGAGAGAATACATTGGGACACAATTTCCCTAGCCCTTTGTGATAAGCATAGATATATACACCTTCTGTTTGCATTTCAGACGTCAATTCATTCCTTTATGATCAGTGATCTCTGACTTCTATCCCACCAAGGCACCTCACATGGGAATGTTACTTGTATATTCCCCCCCAAACCCCCCTTTCTGGTCACATAGTCTCTGTTCCTTTAAGGTATAAAAATCCTGGACCCCCTTCTCTTTGAGGAGGTAGTTTTTACCTGCACCTGCCTCCCTGCCATTCAACTCAATAAATTTCTCTATTTTTAAAGATATTTATCGGAGCCCCATAGTTCTTTGAGAGAATACCTCGCCGAAACCAATAGTATCAAGTTCTCCCACAACACTCTGGTTGCTATAGAAACCAGTTTCAGGTCCAGTTCTTCGCTTCTTGGTTTCTCTCCCAAGAGGGACACAGCTGTTTGAATCCAAGCCATCCCCATTCCTGCTGCCCGCTGACTTCGCGATCAGCTGACAGTCGTTTGAAACAAGAAAGACGGGAATGTCTCAAGGACTTGGATGCTTGAGGATTTTTGACATTGCAACGAAAGTGTGGCGTCAGGAGAAAAAGGTTGTATTGTATCACTGAGTTTCAGAGGGACTGAGCCACCCTGTCCTCATCTTGTCCTAGTCCTTCATCCTGTCATCCCTCCCTCTTGCTCTTGCATGGCACCAACACCACTCAGTTCCTGTGCTTGGTTTATCATAGAACACCGCCTCTGTCCACCATGCATCTGTCCTTCGGGTTCTGGGGTTCTCGCGGCTGTGTTCCCACCCCCACCCCACCTGAGAGCTCTCCGGACCTCTCTGACTCCCCTAAGTCCCGGCTACCATCCCACCTTCTAAGGAACTTCCCTAACTCCTCTTAATTCCAGTCTTTTCTCGAATTCATTTCCTATGATCCTGTACATGACTGGCTTTCCCACTAGACTGTAAGCCCGTAGAGGGCAAGAATGGTCTTTTGTCTCTTTTTGTATTCCTGGCACTTAGCACCGTGCCTGGCACACAGTAGGCGCTTAACTGAATGATCTGATGAAAAAAGCCAGTAAAGGAGACAGAGAAGTAGGAGGAGAACCAGACAGGGTTGGATCTTTAAACTTGGAGAAGGGAGTACTATCCAGAACGGAGACCGCGAGAGGGTCCAACCTGGCCCAGCTGCGTCTGTCAGACACGCCCCCTCGTGGAGGGCCCCTCCTCCCCAGATCCAAGGTCACCGAGCCCAGTCCAAGCTCTGTTGGCTGACTACATGGATAACCAAACACATTGAAGGCCATGCGCATGCACACTGTCCCAAGTGACACATTGATTTGATTCTGCGCATGCGAGCTCTTAAAAAAAAAAAAACACCTAAATAAGCATGCGCAGAAGTGATTCGTAGCCCAGCCTGTGTCCATTTTTGATGTTGGCTGCTGACTGGGAGAATCCATGCTGAATGAAGGTATCGACCACACTGATTTGTCCGCAGACGGAGTCTTTTTGTCGCACAAACTACCTTTTCCCCAGTGATATTCTGTTTTATCATTCTTTAATAAATTATTCCTAGTCTAGATGCCATTCCTTTCCCTATGAGCTAACGGGCTCGATTCCTTCACTGCCCCCCCCCTCCATTGGCTATGGGTGCGCCCTTACGGATAGGAAGTGTTGCGCCCTTTTCGCGGCGCAGAAGGCGGAAAGGTTAGGGCTTTAGTGGACTATTATAAGTTCCTAACGCTTCGGCATTATTGTGCTCGAGCGAGGTTTCTAGGTAGGAGCTAGGCCCCTGGGTCCTCATCCTAACCCTGGCCCTCCCTCGCTTTGAAAGCCCTTGGGCTTCAGGCTCCTTTTGGTCGGACTGGCTTGAATAAATCGCCTGCTCTATGCGCGGAGGGGGGAGCCTCGGTGCCGAGTCTTGAAGGGAAGTGGAGATTTTGAAGATCTGAAGGCCATGAGGAGAGCAGGCCAGGCAAGAGGTCCAGCTTGGGCAGAGACAATTGAGTGAGATGGAATTAAGTGTGTAATTCTCATAGTAAAATACTTGGCTTACACCAGTATTTTCGGAGCAGTGGCACCCAGTTTTTTATCCTGACTAGGTATGGGGACGTGGAGGCTAATTTGTTGCTTTTATCCAAAAGTCCCGGAGAGAGCCAGGAAGGAAGGATTGATAACAAGGAACACCGAGGCCCCTGACTCAGTTACTTTTCTTTATCTCCGAGGACGTCAAAAGAATGTTCTTTGTCTATTTTTTGTTGTTGTTGTTGTTGTTCACTCCTTGAACTTATCTCACTTCACTGTACCTCAGACTTAGCAACATGATTCCGAGAATGGGAATCTAGGCGGATGGGAGGACAGGAAGTGGGAGAAGAGGATTTATGATTAGGTATTCCTTTGTATACTGGAGATCTTTGCTTAAGTCTTTGGCACTTGCCATTAGAACATTTCCCCATTTCATGAAAAGAATAATAAAACTGCTGCTTCCTTGCTCTGGCCTTCTGAATTTTTTTTTTTTTTTTTTTGTAAGTGGGGAATTCTCTAGCCGTCTTTATCTTATCCCACTCAACGTGGAGAAGGGACTTTGGGAGACTCCTGGAACTAATGCTATAGACTTGGGAGCTGCGGTTGTAGAAGCCCCATAGGGCCAAAGGAGTAACACTTGCGAATCTTGACATTTTTCTCTCCAGTTAACGTTGATCTTTCCTCCTCTTTAATGCATTCTCTATTTAGGCACCGGTCTCCTAATCACCAAATCCAGGGGCCTTTTCTCAATTTTCATCTTAACTTCTCTCTAACCTTTGACACTATTGACCACTTCTTCTCCTGGATAGTCTCTTCTCACTGGGTTTTTGAGACATTATCAACTTAATAATTGGGACAGGTAGGTGGCTCAGTGGATTGAGAGGAGGTCCTGGGTTCAAATGTAACCTCAAAGACTCTAGCTGTATGACCCTGGGCAAGTCACTTGATCCCCATTGCCTACCACTTAATGCTCTTCTGCTTTGGAGCTTGAGGCTTGTATCAATTTCAAGACCAATAGAAGGTAAGGTTTTTTTTTTTTAAAAAGTAACAACTATTAAGTAGCATTTGTATAGAATCTACTGTGTGCTAATAAGTGCTTTTCAGTTTCATTTAATCCTAAAACGATTCTGAGGTAGGGGTGATTGTGCCCATTTACAGATGAGGAAACTGAAGCAAGTGCTTTGATGAGGGTCACAAGCTAGGAAGAGTCTGAGGCAGGATTTGAACTCAGGAACATTAGGCTTCCTGACCCCAAGCAGGGTGCTCCACGCATCACTTAGCTGCCCAATGAGTCACCCACATTCCAAACCTAGGTGTCATCCTTTACTCCTTGTTCTCTCTGCCTCCTCCCATCTCCAATCTGTTGCCAAATCCTGGCATTTCTCATGTGCTCTTTGATGCTGTCACCACTTTGGCACAGACCTTCCCTTCATCCCTGGAATACTGCATTTGCCCATTTGTTGGTCTCCTTAACTGACATGTCTCCCCACTGCAGTCCAACCTTTTAAACTCTCAGATTGCTCTCCCCATGGCACCCACTCACCCATTCATCTCCAGTAACTCCTTATGGCATCCAAAATCCAAGAGGAGCTCCTGTCTAACTTTTAATACATTCCATAATCTGGCCCCCTCCTTACTTTCCAGCCTTCTTACAATCTGCTCCCCCAGGTATACTTTGATCCAGTGACTCTGGCTTCCTGGCTGTTCCCCTCAGAAGACATTCCATCTCCTGAAGCCATGCTTTCTAGCTGTCCCCAAATACTTGGAACTCTCTCCCTCCTGCCTTCCTTATGTCTTAGCTAAAATCTGATCCTTAAGACACCTTTCCCAGCCCTTCCTTATCTTAGTGCTTTTCCTCTGAAAGTATCTCAACTTTCCAGTATGTACCTTGTTTGTACACACAGCTATTAGGCTGTGAGCTTCCAGAGTAGGGACTTTTTTTTTGCCTTTGTTTCCTAGGGCTTAGCACATGTGGTTCTGGCACAAGGTAGGTGCTTAATAAATGTTTGTTGAAACCTGGTTTCTTACTCTCCTCTTAACATCCTCTGTGACTAATGGGTACTGGCCTTCTTGCTGTTTATAACACAAGACATTCCCTCTCCTGACTCTCGGTATTTTTTTTTAACCCTTACCTTCTAAATTAGAATTAATACTGTGTTTTGGTTCCAAGGCAGAAGAGTGGAAAAGGCTAGGCAATGGTGGTTAAATGACTTGCCCAGGGTCACACAGCTAGGAAGTGTCTGAGACCAGATTTGCATCTAGGATCTCTTATCTCTAGGCCTGGCACTCAATCCATTGAACTACCCAGCTGCCCCTCTGGGTATTTTTATGAGCTGCCTTTTAAACTTGCAATTCCCTTCCTTTCTCTACTCTCTGGCTTTCTTCAAGTCTCATCTAAAATCCCACCTTCTGCATTGCCTCTCCAGGTTCCCCTTAATGTTAATACATTTCTTCTGAAATGTTTTTTGATTAATCCTGTATATGGCTTATTTGTATGATTGATGTTTGTTCTAGTAGAATGTGAGTTCCTTGAAAGCAATGACTGTTTTGGCCTTCCTTAGCATTCCCAATGCCTAGCACAGTATATAGCACATAGTAGGCACTTATTACTTTTTGGTTTTGTTGACTTCAAGGTTCAGCACACTATCTTTGTGTCACCCAGGCCCAACAAAAAGGAGATTATCTAACAACCTCAAAGTATATTTGTGTTCTGGGAAGACTCCAAACCACAAGGGGTGCATAGAATCTAAAAGGGGAAGGGTTTACTATCTAGGATCTTGTCTGAGATCCAGGAATTTACTGGAATATCACTGCTGCTCCACTGGCATGGATGAGTTCACTTTCTTTGGAAGGGAGCTGCTACTTTTCTGGCTTTGTGGGCTCCTAGGAGTCCTTTGTGCTTTCTAAATTTTTTATTAGGTAAAACCAAATCTGTCCTCTACATGATGTGTTCATTTCTTGCTTTACATACTTGTATAAAAATTGGGCCCCATTTTGCCCACATTTGTGGAAGCTTAGACATGACCTATTTATAAGTGATATTTGGAAATTCTACCAAAGTAAACTCTGGGTGGAAGCAATAAGCCAAAGTGAAAATGATCTTTAAGGGTCAGTCCCAGTCTCTAGGGAGCTGGGGTCTGAATTACATCTATGTTTGAGAGGCAATGCTAGGTTATTCAATACCCTCAACTTAAAAAGGAGAAAGATGGAGCAGGGCCAAAGACAATTTGCTATATGAGATAGTGTGAGTGGTGAGAAAATATAGTAGGAAAACTCCCAGAATACATAAATTAAGGACAAGGAGATGGTTTTGACCTTTTGTTTCTACTTTTGTCTTATCCAGTAAAAAAAAGTGTAAATTCATGAGTTGGCAACTTTGAAGGCTCATCAGTCCATGACTCTGTGCTATATGTATGATAAACATATTGGCGCCATCTTCCTCTTCATTACAGCACATGGCACAACCTCAGAAGGCTCAAGATTAAGACTTAAGAACAAAGCCCATCTTTGTTACAAAACAAGTTCAGACAAGGGCCTCTTTTGGAGTCAGTTGATCTGACTGAAAGTAAATGGGAATGTTGTTAAAGATAAAAAAAAAAAAAAAAGCCTTTACTAAGATGGTGCCCTCTGTTCACAGTTAAGAGTGTTTGAAAAAAAGCAGATTGCCTGTTCAGTAGGCTGCCTGAGGTAGCCTAAAAATCCTTGATTCTGACCTTGAACTGCATGAAGAGTAGGTACGGTTTCTGGGAATAATGAAGGGACTTGCCTTTCTTTATACTCGGCCTCGGCTAGACACAGCTAGACACTAGTGTTCTGTTCTAGGCACCACAGTTAAAGAGCATTCATCAGCTGGCAGAATAGACAGCTAGGAATGGTGGGTCTTAAGACCATGTCTCAGGAGGATCCATTGGAAGAAATAGACATGTTTAACCTGGAGAGAGGGGGTGTGTGTGTGTGTGTGTGTGTGTGTGTGTGTGTGTGTGTGTGTGTGTGTGTGTGTGTGTGGTGGGGTGTTTGAGAGTTGTCTTCAAGTTTTTGAAGGGCTGTCTCATGGAGGAAAAATCAGACTTGTTTTGCTTGGCCCTAGAGGGCAGAACTAGGAACAATGAACAAAAGAACAAAGTTGAGGTTTGAGATAGGAAAATGTTTCTAACAATTAGAGCCTCCTCAAAGTGAAATGCACAGCTGCTTCCATCCCTGGAGGTCTTCAAGCAGCAGCCAGTCAGCCATTTGCCTCCTATGAGGTATGGAGATTCCTTTCTGAATAGAGATTGAATTAGGGACTGCTAAGCTCCCTTTTAATTTTAATATTCTAGGACTCTTCCTTTCCTCTACTTCACTCTGAAGGCTTCTGTGATCTCCCCTACAGGTGACTTCAGGATGCTTCTGCTTCCATCATTTCAATCCATTTGGCACTGGTTGGTCATGTGCAACTCAGTGAAGGGTATCTAAGCTATACTGGGCACTGGGATGGGAGGGAAGGGATTTTGGGAAAGGGGTAATTTAATATCTAGTTAGAGATGGGCAGAAACCTGGGATTCTCACTGGAGTCCAGATAAAGGGAAAATCACCCATCCAGGCCTGAATTTCAAAGAACAAAAATGGCACTCCTTCCAAGTAAGTGGTTTTTTGATCATATGCAAATGAATCTGGTAGAAAAGGACACTAAGTTTACAGTAACCATCTCTCCACTTTTCAGGTCTTAATTTGTCTGGATCTGGTCCTGAGAAGTGAGACAAGGCCTTTCCTGAACTGCTGTACCTTTTAATACACCAATCATAAGAAATCCAGATAAGGATAAATGGAGATGGGCAGCTTTCATCTAGTGTTTCCGGACTGTTCTCAGGGATTCATCAGGTATTCTAGGTGTTTCTGTCTACCTGTCAACTCTGCTTCTTCTGGAGGAAAGGTGTAGGTGTGATCAGCCTAGGGCAGTGATGGGCAAACTATGGCCCGAGGACCAGATGAGGCTCCCTGAAATGTTCTATCTGGCCATTTGACATTATTCCTAATCTGGCGAATACGAGTAGGATACAATACAATGATACTTGGAAAGAGTTGCCTTAGAAACAGACTGACAGATGAGCATTTCTTTTCCTTTGGCCTCCTCTTTAAAAAGTTTGCTCATCACTAGCCTAGAGGATTACTTGGAATGGCAGGTCAGGCAGTCACTGTGGAATCATAAACTCCTCTTTCCTTTTCCCTCATAATCTGTATTTATTGAGAGCTCATTTTGCATGCAGGCTCTAAGAGGTTCAAAAGAGAGGCAGTATAGTAGGGTATGCAGGGTGATCAGACCCAGGCCCCTGGACCTAGACCAGAGGTAATTTTCTAGTACAAGCATTTATAATTGCTGGTAAAGGTCTGAATCCAAAGCCTCTGACTACCAAGGATGCCTGCATGCCTTCCTTGCTAATCTCTGTGCTCTGCCTCATCTAGTCTCTCTAAGACTGAGGCATTCATTAAAAACTTTTCCCCCCTATGCTTACTTCTGGATGAGAATTCCAAAGCCACTTTACACCTGGGGTTCATCCAGAACTAGTCCATTGCCTCAACCATCTCCTTCAGCCTACCATTCTGCTTCCCCACACAAGAGTACAGCAGAGATGAAGAGTCAGTGGTGCAGGGAAGATCTGAGCCTTGTACTCTGGGAGGAATGAGGCAATGGTTAATGAATCCTTTTTGTAATAAAAGTAAAAGCTAGAATTTAAATAGCCCTTTAAGGTTTTCAGATAGCTTTACAAATATTATCTCATATGTACTGCATGAAAGCACTGGCATAACATATCAGATTATTTACTGCCTCAGGAAGGGAGCAAAGTGACAGAGGAAGAGAACTGAATCCAAAAATATCAGAAAACAATTGTCAAAAATTGTTTCTACATGTAACTGAAATAAATAAAGATGGCAGAAGAAAAAAAATACTATCTCATTTGATCCTCACAACAACCCTGTAAGGTAGATGTTATTATCCCCATTTTACAAATTAGGAAACTGAGGCAGATAATTGTGATTTGCTTGTGAGGGTCACACAAACAGAGGTTCGTATATATAAGCTCAGGTCTTCCTGAGTCTTATCAATAAACCCTATAGTTAGATCAGGGCTAGATCAGCCAAATTTATTTCTTGAAATTACCAAACCTGACTAGTACTGATGTGGGGCCAAGTGCTAGGCTTGCAGTTGGGAATTAACATGCTGAGTTCTGTGGCCTTTAATCTTTCTGAACATCAATTTCCTCATATGATTGATGAAGAAAATAATGTATATGGTGCCATTTCTCAGGACTGTATGTGAAAAAAGGGCTTTATAACTTTTGAACAGTTATGAACAACTGTCATTGTTCCAAGGCATGACTTACCTCCTTTTCCTCTACATTCTCCTCCTTCCCTTTCCCTTTTTCTCCTTAAAGCTTCCTTCTATTTTAAACCTTTCAAGTTGTCCCTCTTCACAGATACAGACACCAGCTTGCCAGAGATACTGAAAACCACCAGATTGCTGTCCCTGGCCACAGGCCTGCTGCTGAAATCAGCCAGGGTGACCTGGGCTTTGAAGTCACAAACACAAATATTTCCATTGTTTTCCTTCAGTTGGGGGGGTGGGAAAGACATCTTAATAATGATCATGGTACTAATAATGGTAGCTGACATTCATGGCCTCTTCTGTCTGTGCCCTGGGCCTCCTTTACCCTGAGCCATAGGGTTGGCATCCAGCTGAAATCAGGAGAGTGTCTGTCTGTAGTTATCACATTGACTGAAGTTCTGTGGAGCTTCTGCAAGACCACTCCTTAACCTGCAAAGTAATGACCATGGTCATAACTGGCAATTTGGGACATCATCCCCAACCTGAAAACTAGAGAATGCCATTTGGCATTCCTGTGCAAGAAAGAGACCAACCGTACCCTTTATTGCACTTCCAAGAGTCCCTCGGTTGCCAGATACAGGCACTCAGCGTGGAGGGTGGGGCTGTTTTTCTGCCAGGACAGTTGGTCCAGAAGTCATCTCGGTTGCCATGGTAGCATCATTGGATTCCCAGCTCCTCTCCTCAATAATTACTCTTCTGGATTTCTGCCGCAGAAAGAGAAATGACCTATTGGTGATTGCAGCTGTTCACTTCTACAAAAGTTTCATAAACTTCCAAAAGAAAAGGGGAATAGTGTAGGAAACACCCCAACTTTCTCGGCTTAGAATGTCTCCAGCTTTTCTCTGCTAATGATGGAAGCCCAGGCCAAACCCCAAGATCTACCCCTCAGCCTTCTTTGTTTCAGGCTCCTGCCTGAGTGTTCTTACCCATCTAATCAGGTCAACAGAGTGTGTGAAATAAGGATTATGTGTTATTCTTAATGTATTAGTATAGCAACAAAAACAATTTCAGATCAAAATCCCTTGGCAACCTCCATATAGAGATAGTATAAGTTAGAAGCCCAGTTTCTGGCATGGAGCCAGGGAGGACCTTTAGGCTAAGATGAGACAGAGATTTAGTTCTGTCTCCCCTTTTTAGCAATATTAATATCCTCAAATGAAGTACCCTTGTAACTCAAGTAATAAGAAGTAGATCCCTTTGGAAGGAGAAAATGATGAAATCCTCTTCCAGAGTGTTAGAAATAAACCCCTGTAGCTCTGAAGCCTGAACCCAAGGATAAGATCTTACGTAGTTTGCAAGCTTTTTCCTTTTTCCCTCTTCCCATAGACCCTCCCAGCTCTTACCCACACTGCTTGAAATAAGAACACCTTCCCCCCCACCCCATTTTGTCACTAATTACAAGCTTCAGTTTGGCCTGAAAGTGCCCCCTCCCCACAACTTATGATCCAGATTCTTCTTGAGTAAAGAATAATTCCCTTCCCCTGCTTTATCTGACTGACACCAGAATGTGGCATAAATTGTCCTGGATGGAAGTACATTGTAGAAGAAATGTTTGGACTCTGAACTTGAACTGTTCTTAAATTGTTCATTTGAAGGATATTCCTCAGGAAGCTAGGATGTGAGGCAGGATGATTGTTTCAAAGTAAGGTGAAACATTTTGTAATGGCCTTATATGCATTGTATTGGCTCTTCCCTTTAAAGTGGAAACGATTCTCTCTCCATGTGGGCACTTGTCTCTCCGAGAAGTGTCACCATCTGTTACTCTTTCTCATCCCGTTCCCCCACCCTTTCTCCCAGTTGCCTCTCCAATAAAACGGAAATTCTATCTAGGCTCTTTGCTGTTCATTAGAGTGATTCCGGGGGTGCATACCCATCCCCTCAGAACCCACTCCGCACAAGAAGAATCTACTTTAGGACTTTTCCCAGAGATGAGCTGCAGGCTGGACAGGCTTGGATGATCTATGAAGGGCCCGGGACACATACTCTGATTTTGAGTTATTATTCTCAGCTGTCAACATTCAGGAACCAGAGAGTCACGGACCTTTGCCTCCAATGAAAATAGGATAGTTTCCATGTAAATAAAAATCGCTTTTAGTATGAGACTATATATGCAAAACCTAACTTGTCGACCCAGAGTAGTCAAGTGTCATTGGGAAATCTGGGGTCTTTCCTGAGGTCTCTTCTCTAGCCTAGAAGGAGCCTGAGAAGAATCTAGGTCCAGAAAGAGAAATGAGGGACCAGAAAAGACTGTGTATGCAACTTCCAACTTTCTCTTGGGAGGAAAATATTACCTTCGCCTCAGGGAGGAGGCAGTTTGGGAGAGGAGTAGGTGATAGTGTTGACCCCCAGGAGAAATAAAAGGCCACAGATGCATGCGCAAATTTTAGTGATAAAAGTGAATTCAGTCAGAAGCAGATCCGGAAGAGGAACACGTGAAAATCCCTAGGGCCGTCTGCGGAAGGACCTGAGTAGGTGGGGGCGGGACGCTGCACCCTGTTCCGATTGGCCCCATGGACCTAGAGCCAGGATCAATCAGGGGATGGGAGGGATGGGACGGAAGAGGAGTCAAATTTCTGCTGTCTAGAAGGGCGAAGGTCCAGTATGGAGGCGGGACACAAGAGCCCCCGCCCCTCTCTGGAAGGCACGTGCTGTTCTCTACACGGATGATTGTTTTACACACTCCGAGAAGTGTCTTCGCTGTCAGTAACTTTAAGGAATTGAGCAGCAGAGCCAGCGTCGTCCAGAGCCCGCGAGACACACTGAACAATCTGCGCATGCGGCGCTAGGGGGCCAAATTAGCGCATGCTCGCTGGTGCTGCGTGGCCTCGCTCGAAGCCATCTTTGATGGGGGCACCACCGTGGTGCCCGAACATTCCCGGGATAGATTAAGGTCGGTCCACGAGCATCTATAGAGCCTTTATTGAGTGTCACGCCCTTTACTAAGTGCAACACAAATAAAGAAAGGCCAGCGCAATCTGATCCCCTGTGGATCTTAAAGGGATCTGACGAGGAGCAGCCCAGCGGACGGGCAGGTCGGAAAAGTTAACGGCCTACCTGCTTAGATACCCCTCCCCCTCCCGGCAGGAAGTGACACGGAAGCTCCCGGCGGGCTGTTCGGTGGCGGGAAACGAGAGCCTCTCCGCCCAGGGGGTGTACCGAGACTTCAGAGCTGGTTCCCGGAGTCAGCGGTGGCCACTCTTCGCCCCGTTGTGCAGTAGCCCTCCAGCCGTCCGTCTCCTCCTGTGTACGTCCCCCAGCTACCCCGGGTTCCTACAGCCCCACGTACGGGGGCCCGTGCGTGACCCGCTTTATCACAGGGAGTCCGAGGCCCCGGCGGCCGCGCTCCTCCAGACTGACCTCGCTGCACGTCCTTCTCTCAGCCAGGTCCGTGAAACGGCCATGCAGGCCTTCCTCAAAGGCCCGGCCTCCATCAGTACCAAGCCGCCACCCACGAAGGACCGAGGCCCCTCGGCCCCCGCGGGCGGCAGCGCAGAGAGCCGCCGCGCCAAGCCCGTGCCGTGGGTGGAGAAATAGTAAGAGCCACATTCCCCCCCTCCCCCCTCCCCCCCGCGAACCGGCACCCCTCCCTACTGCCCCTGCTGACCTAGGGGCGGAGTGATGGTTTTATCTTTTAAACTCTTCCCATCCATCTTAGAATATATTCTGAATTTTCTTTTTGAGGCAGAAGAGCAT